>NW_026938387.1:0-60000 GCF_032062105.1 Saccostrea cuccullata
GTTATAAAAAGTATTTATGGGAAAGAAAAATATTCAAATTATGTAGTTTTTCTCTTTCAACCGGAAGTTGACGATTTTGTTTCCGGTGATACTATCATATTTCAAAACTACAAATTAGATGCTTTAATGTGATGCAAAAGTTTCTATAAAGAAAAGTTGAATTTTTCGATTTCTTTGATCACTTCCTGTGACAACCGGAAGTGACGGCGGACAATGTTATCCCAACTGGTTTTGCCTACTCATCAAGATCTACCACTTGAAACAGTTTGGTGTCTTAATCTCTTATCGTTTACGAGATCTAGCTATGATAACCTCTCAATTTAAGGACAGAAAATCACGCGACCGGAAATGAATTTAACAAAGATATTTGACCTTCCTGTAGACATTTGCAGTCTGAATTACATATCCAAAAATCGTTACAAATATGTCATGTATAAGAAATATTTAGGAGAAAGAAAAATACTAAAATTATGCAGTTTTTCTCTTAAAACCGGAAGTTGACGTTTTTGTTTCCGGTTGGACTGATATATTTAAAGATACAAATAAAACATTATAACGTCATGCCAGAAAATTTTAATAAAAGAAAATTTGAACATTTTGATTTTTTAGAACACTTCCTGTGACGACCGGAAGTGACGGCCGACAATCTTATCCGAACTGAATTTGCCTACTCATCAAGATCTACCAATTGTATAAGTTTAGTGTCTTAATCTTTTTCCGTTTACGAGATCTAGCTATGATAAGTACTCATTTTGAGGACAGAAAATCACGCGACCTGATGTGAATTTTACAAAGATATTTGACGTTACTGTAGACATTTGCAGTCTGAATAACATATCCAAAAATCATTACAAATACTTTATCTATAAAAAATATTTATGGGAAAGAAAAATACTGAAAATATGCAGTTTTTCTCTTATAACCGGAAGTTGTCGTTTTTGTTTCCGGTGGGACTGACATATTTCGAAAGAACAATTAAAATACTATAACGTGATGCAAAAAAGTTTCATACAAGGAAAAGTTGAAATTTTCGATTTCTTAGATCACTTCCTGTGACGACCGGAAGTGACGGAGGACGGATATAAACAGATTGCACAAATCTACTTATCATGATCTATTATTCCTGAAAGTTTTATGTCTTAATCTGTTATCGTTTCTGAGATATCGTCCGGACATGATCACTTTTGGAAAAACGGAAATCGGACATATTTGACGACGGGAAGTGAATTTTGAAAAACTGAAAACTACATTTGAAAGATATTTTTACTCTCTATCATCCCTGAAAATTTCATAAGAATCTGTGCAGTCATCTCTGAGAAATCGTCAAAAAAAGAAATTACAAAAGGGGAAAAAAAAAATAATAAAAAGAAACAGTAGAATCACTATAAGGTCTTCCGTCTGAAACGGAAGACCTTAATAATAATAAGAAACAGAGTAAAAACAATATGTTCCCCAACTTCGTTTGGGGAACATAATTAATATAATGTAATGTTTCATAACAGGTTATTAACACTTTGTGAGGCTTCTTTTTGAAAGAATTCAGGGGTTCAAATTCTACCAGTAATGTCCATCATGTAGATTAAGATAGATCGAGCCAATGAATTAACATGCAAAAATGAACATTCAAAGTTTTTAAATATATTGAACAAGTGTTTTACAATTTGAGCAGCAATTAAGCTTATCTCCTGAATACACAGGACTATCAAATCCAAAGTAATTTATATATAATTACGAGCATGAGTCTTAAACAACCTTGATTTGTACAGTATTTTCGCATATCTTCTGTCACTCCTTTTCTATTTTTTGCAATGTCACTTTGGTTGTAAAACATTGTAGCTGTGGCTGCTTGTCTTAGTTGTCCAGCTCTTCCAATTTCCTGGAGGTATTTTCCCATTGTTGTGGGGGGTCTACTGTGGATGATCTGCTCAACACTAGGTGCATTAACACCCATTCCAAGAGCAACTGTTGCAAAAACCAAACGCAGTTTACAGTGTATTGAATTTGATTCATGTTTTAAGCCAGATGCTATATGGCATTCACAATTTTGAAAGAGGCACCATTGATCATCATAACAATACACTTAACAGTTGCTTAGATTGGTAACTGAATACCCATACGCAAGGTAGGGGAACAAAAAGGCACTCCAAGTAATCAGTAATATTCAGCAATAATCAGTAGAGCCCCTTACACGGTGACATAAACCCCTTACACTAGGTCCAAACATTGCACAAATTTTTAAAAGGCACCGTTAAAATTGCCTATCAAAAAAATATATAAATGTTTTATAAATACATAGGAGCAGATTTCAAACAATAAATTCATTTTCAGTACATAAGCAGAGCCCCACCCCCACCCCCACCCAACCCCTGAACCTGGGGCCTTAAATACACAATTCTGCAAATTAGGGTTCTTGCTCATCATAACTACAGGTAGTTCATCTACTTCGTACCCAGAGACAGAGAAGAAAATTAAATGAATTTTCACTATATAATCAATAGAACCCCGGCCTAACACCAGAACCCTTGACCCTGGGACCATAAAATTCACAATTTTGGTTGAGGCACTCTTGCTCATCATTACTATGCACTTAGTAAGTTTATTAAATACCTAGGAGCAGAGAAGAAGATTTTCTGAGAATTCGTGTATTTTCACCATATAATCAATATACCCCCCCCCCAAACACTAGAACCCTTGACCCTGGGGCCATAAAATTCACTATTTTGGTAGAGGCACTCTTGCTCATCATAACTATGCACTTAGTTTATTTAATACCTAGGAGCAGAGAAGAAGATTTTCAAAGAATTCATGTATTTTCACTGTATATTCAATAGAGCCCCCCCCCCTACACCAGCACCCTTGACCCTGGGGTCATAAAATTCACAATTTTGGTAGAGGCAATCATGCTCATTATAACTATGCACTTAGTTAGTGTATTTAATACCTATGCGCAGAGAAGAAGATTTTCAAAGAATTCATGTATTTTCACAATATAATCAATAAACCCCCCAACACCAGAACCCTTGACCCTGGGGCCATAAAATGTGGCTGAAATTGGTTCAGTGGTTGAAGCTGAGAAGAAGCTGAAAATGTTCAAATGTTAACACACGACGGACGAAAACGGATAGCAATAGGTCACCTGAGTTAACTTTACTCAGGTGACCTTAAAACTGATTGTTAATGGCTTGATAAGAGAACAGTCACAGACACAGAGTTCATCATCAGGTTCATCACAGGCCTCAACTTCAGGTTCATTATCAGCTTCCTCAACAACTTCATGTTCCTCAACAACTTCAGGTTTATCTACAAATTCATCATCAGCTTCACGATCATCCTTTCATCATCTGAAGTTCATTTATGGACAAGTCAAGAAGAAGACATGTTGGTCCACCTTCGACATGAAATGAAAGATGCATTTATTCAAACAAGAAACCATCAATCCCTGTGGGGTGAAATTACCAAAGAGCTAAACTCTTCGTTGAAATGTAGCATTACCGCTATTTAGGTAATGAATAAGTATCACAATTTGAAAAAAAACGCTGGAAGGAAGTCATCGATTCATCTGGAATTAGCATACTTATTTTTATATTCATATGAAGCAGAATTTATGCAAAATCTTTTACGTGAAAAGAAGAAAATACTTGCTGTGGCCTTCAACTCGACATTTAGATATATCGACGACGTATTGTCAATTAATAATGATAATTTCCATTCCTACGTCGACACAATATATCCTGGTGAGCTTGAGATAAAAGATACCATAGAGTCCGACACTTCTGCTTCATACTTGGATATTTTACTTGAAAAAGACACTAATGGTAATCTTAACAACCAAGCTATATGATAAAGGTGATGACTTTAACTTTTCTATCGTCAACTTCCCTTACTTATGCAGCAATATACCTTCATCACCTGCATACGGAGTATTTATATCTCAGTTGATTCGATACGTAAGAGCATGCTCCACGTATGAACAATTTCTTAAACGAGGTAAATTATTGACAAGCAAGTTGATGAAACAAGAATAGAAACAGTCTCGTTTAAAGTCATCATTTCGTAAATTCTATGGTCGATACAATGACCTTGTCAGCAAATACAATTTATCATTGAATGAAATGCTGACTGACGCTTTTCATACCAATTGTTAGTCCATTATTTATACACTGAATTGACCACGGATTTTTTCCGTTATTTCCTGATTATGACAACGAGCACACGGCGGGTGTGACCGGTCGGCAGGGGATGCTCACTCCTCCATGGCACCTGATCCCACCTCTGATTTTTCGGAGGTCCGTGTTTGCTCTGCTCTTATTTTGTATATTTGTTTAATGGACGTTGAGATTGAGTACTGTTCGTTATTTCCATACCCTTCCTGGAACCAGTGGATCAGAAGCAAAGTATTTTCGACAAAAAGAAGCATTCGATCAAGTATATAGAACAAAAGTTAGTTCGAAACCAGTATGCGTCAAGGATACTTTCGAGAAAAAACAAACACAGAGCGAAAGGAATCCACAAATCCTGACCAGAAAAATATTAAAAGTTAGGAAAGATCTAGAAGGGGTACGTGCACTGATATTGTGGAAACATTAGAAAAACAAAACGTAGAATTTTCAAATAAATTAGAGCATCTACATAAAGAAAAAATGGCCAGACTGGATCGTATCTTGGACTTGTATGAACAAGAAGTGAACAATAATAATAAATAGTAACTCCATAAAAATTCTTGTATTTGTTACATGCATTCCAGATAGAATGATCTTTTTAGCTCACCTGAGGCGATTGCTAAAGTGACCTTTTCTGATCACATTTTGTCCGGTGTCCATCTGTCAGTCTAGTTGTCTGTCTGTCTGTAAACTTTTCATGTTTTCGATTTCTCCTTACCAGAACCATTGGTCCAATTTCAATTTCAACCAATCTTGCCACAAAGGAAAAGGGGATTCAAGTTTATTCAAATGAAGGACCATGTCATCTTTCAAGGGAATATATTTAGGAATTTGAGGAAACATCCTCAGGTAATGCAGATTCTCGTTTCTCCAAATTATGCCCTCTGTGGTAGGGTGGAGCCACAGGCAGTGTAAAATTAAATTAGTTCAAAGAGGGACACTGTGGGTAGAGGCTAAGGGCAGGGGCCTAATTGGGGTCAAATTTTGACAAATGAATAAATAAGAAAAAATCTGCTCATGAACAGAATCATCAAGCAGTTTAAAATAGTCCCCCTCTCCATGTAAATTTTCAATACTGAACTGATTTTTATTCGGCCAATGAGCGATGTGGGTCTTGGGCCTCTTACTTATGAAATTTTAGTTTGATTTGCTCTGAAATAATATGTTAATGAATAACATGATTCCTTTATTTGTAAATAAATATCTGAAGAACAAAGATTATATTTTGTCTGAATCTCCGATATGTCCGTTTAGCTTTGTAAACTTGTCATCAGGAATGAGGTGATTGAAAAAAGTATTTGAAAAAATCAATGTAAGTGAATTTGCATTGAATGGACAAAATTATCAATGTATTTGAAAGTATTTCAAAGTAACTGAACCGAATCCTGCGTGTCATGGGATATTTACAAGCTGCAAACTTCTGAGAATTCCAGTATTTCCAATCTGGTACACATTTTAAAAATGATTTTGATCAACATCGTCTTCTTCAATGTATCCTTCCACTTCATCTTCATTCATAACACATATGTTATGTAGAACGCAGCAAGCAAATATAAGTTGGCAAATATCGCCATGATTATGAAAAGGCACATCTCTAAGTCTTCTGAATCGACCTTTCAGGTGTCCAAAAGCCCTTTCCACTGTCTGACGTATGCCTGAGAGCCTTTTGTTGAATTTCACTTGTCTTGTCAGAAGGATATGGAAATAACGAACAGTATTCAATCTCAACGTCCATTAAACAAATATACAAAATAAGAGCAGAGCAAACACGGACCTCCGAAACATCAGAGGTGGGATCAGGTGCCATGGAGGAGTGAGCATCCCCTGCCGACCGGTCACACCCGCCGTGTGCTCGTTGTCATAATCAGGAAATAACGGAAAAAATCCGTAGTCAATTCAGTGTATGAATAATGGACTAACAATTCGTATGAAAAACGTCAGTCAGCATTTCATTAAATGATAAATTGTATTTGCTGACAAGGTTATTGTATCGACCATAGAATTTACGAAAAGATGGCTTTAAACGAGACTGTTGATATTCTTGTTTCATCAACTTGTCAATAATTAACCTCGTTTAAGAAAGTGTTCATACGTAGAGCATGCTCTTGCATATCGAATCAACTGAGATATGAATACTCCGTATGCAGGCAATGAAGGTATATTGCTGCATAAGTAAGGGAAGTTGACGATAGAAAAGTTAAAGTCATCACGTTTATCATATAGCTTGGTTGTTAGATTACCATTAGTGTCTTTTTCAAGTAAAATGTCCAAGTATGAAGCAAAAGTGTCGGACTTACCAATGTTCTTGAAAGGAGTGATGAGCCAGTTACGCGGTGGATAAGCATTATCTCCAAAGATGTGATGATATGGAGAAAATAACTCTCCAGCTTCAGCTTTGGTAAACAAGCTTGAGTTTTGCAAAAATCTTGCATCATGTACCAACCTGTCCAACCAGTGTATGCATTGAGGATTTTCATCCTGTTGTCCACTACTATCTGTAAGTGAAAAAGACATACCTGTAATTGCATGGAGCGGTATCCTTTTCTGTTGTAATAGTCCTGCTCTCCCCCCAAAGCAGCTGAAAGTCTGATGTGTGATCCATCTATGAAACCTATCACTCCTGGCAAAGAGCATATTTCTTCATTTTCTGTGGCTATTTCTACTTGCTGCTGTGGTGAAGGCCAGCGAATTATCTGAAATTTATTAAATAAAGAATGAAATAATTTTCATAGGATCGGATGTAAGACAAAGAAAAAAAAAGATTAACTTGAGAAATCAACATGTATGATCATGTTGTGAAATTGATATTTTAAATTTACTAGGGGTTAATAAGGGATCAGAGTGAGCTAATTAAAGAACACATCACCATGATCACTGATAAAATTAAAGAATGCCTCACCCGATTACAAAGTTGTGCCAGGACAGTGCATACATCTTTCAATATTTGGTGGACAGTTGACTTTGAAAGACAAAATATATGTGCAGTTTCTTGCATTGACTGGGTCGTTGCCAAACAACTAAGGCACACTAAGAGCTGCTTCTCTGGGGGGCGGTCTGGTGGGGACCAATTCCAGTACTGGTTAGTGAATCGTTAATATTCTCCAAAACAATGTGAAACACGTCTCTGCTCAAACGAAAATTAGTTTAAAAATCGTCAATGTGCTCTGGAATATCCATTTGAAAACTATTTCGGTCACATAATTTTCAATTTCTGGTACATATTCTCGTCTGTAAAAGGGAAAAAATGAATAAATAAACGAATTATGTACATTACAAATGTTTGTATATAGACCCGTTTACTAGGATATGTTTGTATAGAAAAGAAAAAAGTAAAAAAAAAAAAACACCATGAATTTATTAATTTTTTTTATATTTATGTAACCGGTTCTTGGTTTGATAAAACAACAAGATGGTTCTCTCGGGTGTGGATCCAATTTATTTTGGTATAGGTTCAAATCAGATAAGATCAGATAAGATTCAACCCTACAATAACAGTAACATGTAAGCACATACACACACAAAGCAATACAAAGACAATACATACAGATAATCACAACTTGAACACAATCATTTTTAGTTCACTTACATTTATACCGTTTAAAATTATTAGGTCACACTTCACTCAGTTTAGTTATCTTTTTAAACCATTAAACTTTACTTCTAATTCATAGAAATAACTTATAAACAATATTTACATTAATCAATCTGATCAATACACAAACACATACCCATTTATGGAATAAGGTGAATTCCTAACTCCTAGCTAAACCAATCTGACTTCACTTCAAATATATCTGACCTAATTAACAATACGTAAAATTATAACAAACTCTCAAATCCTTTATTTAGGATGCAAGAATAGATTAAAATAGTTAACTTGCTTTTTATAGATCTTTACCAATCTTTATATACATTCCTTACACACACTCACACTTTATTTAGCAAGTTTAGATTAAAATGAATTAAAATGAATTATTTAGATTTCTCATTCATTAAGAAATTATTTAGATACTTATTTAGTAGTTTAATTATTTATTAAATTACTCACAGGAATAAGGGTGGTGTCTCCAACACTTAAACATAGGTAATTTCACTATACACAGGTACACCCTTCAGAAACCAGTTCTCATAATAAGGGAAATCATTATAGTAATTCCCGCCAATTCTACCTTAGAACCAATCAACCACACTGACCAATAGAAATCAATGTCCCACTACATAATGGAATAACCCATTCACAACATTACCTGGTAGTCTACCTGGAATACAACACTTAACTAAATAGGGGTGTTTAGGTTTATAACAGACACTGAACAAGACAACATAGAGTGTTAGTAAATCGCATTGCGCAGCGCTGAATGAATGAGTGAATGACTGAATGAATAAAAAAATGAGAATAATGTGTACAATTTAAAATACATATCTTAAAAATATAAAAAGTACAACTACCACAAACTCCCCCCGCTTGAGAAATGACGTCCCTGTCATTTAATTAATCTCAGCGTAACATCATAATCTGCTATATACAGTAAAGTCATAAAAACATAGTTGTACTAAAGTTTGGTAATCAGGTCCATCAGACCTCTCAATAAGATCAACCGTTCCTCTGGAACATCAGTATCCTCCAACATTTGTCTAAGGATATCTACTTTACTCTTACTCCTGTCATCAGTACTTACTTGGTAAACTTGATACTCCTTTAACCGTTTTGGTGGTCTTTTCTCTCTCCTTGATCTTCTTAATACTCTCTCTGTATTCTCACTGGGCTCAGAGCCATTACCCTCTTCCACCTGGGGTTCAGGGTCTTCCCGGGCTACCCTCTCTGGCTCAGGCCTCTGCTCCTCTACTTTCTCAGCTTCTTCAGCTTGTTCAGCTCCCTCAGTAGTGATGACATGTGGGTCATCGGCTGGAGCTTTTCTAGCTGTTGGTACCGGTACCTTAAAATAATAGTCAACTTCCGAGTCACTGGAACTTTCTTCTACTACACGCTCCTCTCTAGCTTGATCTGTTTCTACTCTTGGTATGTTTTGTGGCTTCTTTTTCCTAGGTTTTGGTTTTGGTCTATTGGTAATCTTTTCCTGCTCATCTGGGTCGATGCATCCAATTGGCAGTAATAGATTCCTATGAAGAGTCTTAGTTCTTCCAATGCCATCTTCCCTCTTCACCACAAAGACTGGGATATCAGGATTTGGCTGGTTGTGAATCAAATAGGGCTCTTCTTCCCATCTGTCCGCTATCTTGTGTTTTCCATCAAAAGTCAAAACTTTCACTAAAACCCTGTCGCCAACCTGTAAATTTGCACCCCGCACCTTTAAATCGTAATACTTACCCTGTTTCATCCTAGCTTTCTCTGCTGAATCCATAGCCAACTTGTACGCTGTACTCATTCTGGCTCTTAAGTCAGCTACATACTTTGTTAATGATTTGCCTTCGCTGTTGTTCAGCCCAAAAGCTAAATCTACTGGCAATCGGGGCTCTCTTCCAAACATCAGGAAATGTGGGGACTGTCCGGTACTTTCATGCCTGGTGCTATTGTATGCCTGTACCAATGGTGATAAATACATTTTCCAGTTGGATTTCTGGGATGGCTGTAATGTTCCAAGCATATCTAGGAGTGTACGATTAAATCGTTCACACATCCCGTTCCCCATGGGATGGTATGGTGTTGTTCGGGACTTCTTCATTCCACTTATCTGACATAGTTCTTTAATGATATTTCCGTCGAAGTTTGCTCCTTGATCGCTATGTACCCTGGTTGGAAAACCATATTTGGTGATGAAGTTTTGGTACAAGGCCTCAGCTGTTGTTTTCGCCGTCTGGTTTTTGGTTGGAATGGCCTGGGCAAACCTTGTAAAGTGGTCTGTAATGATTAGAATGTGATGGAAACCTCCTTTGGATGGCTCTAATGTGAGGAAGTCCATACAGACCAATTCCAGTGGATACGATGTTCGGATTGGAATTAGAGGTGCTCGCTGGTTGGTAGGGACTTTTCTTCTGAGACATCTCTGGCATCTCTTAATCCACAAGTCGATGTCTTGATTCTGGCCATTCCAGTAAAAACGGTCTTTGACAAGGGAGATAAGCCGATCTCTACCTGGATGACCAAAGTCGTTGTGTAGACTCCTAAGGATAGCTGGAATCAAGTCGACGGGTACAACAAGCTGTTTCCTGGTGATTCCATCTATTTCTACTTTCCTCTTCAGTACTCCATCTTCTATAATAAAAGAATTAAAATTTCTAATTAACGCTAAAGAATGATGAGTAGGTGGTAATTCATCCATTCTTGGCTTCCTTCCTGATCTTACATGCTGTATCCAATTCCTCAGTATAGGGTCTTTGTGTTGAGATGTCTCCCAGTTGATTGCCTGAAACTGAAAATTACCTGTAGGAGAATTAATCTGATTTAAAATACCTGCATCCAAAGAAAAATTCTCTACATATGGAACCTGGACTTCTATGGAATGACATAAGGCTTTGAAAGAATCTGAAGAAATAGAAGAATTTTGAATTTCAGAATTAGTAAGTCGGGAGAGTCCATCTGCATCCGAGTTGTTTCTGCCTGGTCTATACTGGATCTCTAGATCAAAGTTTGCTAAGGCGGCTAACCATCTGTGCCCTGTGGAATCTAATTTAGCAGAAGTTAGAATGTAAGTGAGTGGATTGTTATCTGTTAGTACTTTCGTCTTACTACCTAACAAATAATCCTTGAACTTGTCACACACCGCCCATTTTAAAGCTAAAAATTCTAATTTGTGGGCAGGGTAATTCTTCTCTGCCTTGGTAAGCCCTCTGCTTGCATAACTGATTACTCTCTTCTGTCCATTCTGTTCTTGATACAGTACTGCCCCTAGTCCGTGATGGCTCGCATCAGTGTGGAGCTCAAACGGGATGTTGTAATCAGCATAGCCTAGGATCGGGGGTGATATCAATGCTTCTTTCAGATGGTCAAAAGCGTCTTGTTCTTCTGTGCCCCATCTCCACTTCCTCTTGGTTGAACTTTTCTTAACCGTTTTCTTGGTCTCTGTTGGGTTTGGCATTAACTGGCATAATGGCTTAGCGATCTTACTGAAGTTCTTAATAAATTTACGATAATAGCCAACAAATCCTAAGAACTTCCTAACTTCCTCTGGTGTTGTTGGGGTTGGCCAGTTGATAACTTTACTTGTTTTCTCTGGGTCTGTCTCGATGCCGTTGTTGGATACGATATGTCCTACATACTTTACTCGTTTCTGGAAGAATGTACATTTTTTCTGTGATAATTTCAGCCCTGCATCTCTAAGTTTATCAAAAACTTGTTGTAGTCGATTCAGATGTTCTTCGAATGTCCTAGAGAAAATGATGATGTCGTCTAGAAATATAAAGCAGATGTTCAGATGCAAATCACCGAGGCAGTCTTCCATTAGGCGTTGGTATGTTGCCGGGCTGTTCGATAATCCAAATGGCATTCGGTTGTATTCATAAAAACCTAGTGGGCCTACTGTAAATGCTGTTCTCTCTTTTTGACTTTCCTCGATTTCTATTTGGTGGTAACCCGATTTAGCGTCCAATACAGTAAAGTAAGAATTTCCCGATAAGCTGTCTAAAATATCTTCTATTCGGGGAAGGGCGTATGCATCTTTCTTCGTTTTGTTGTTAAGTTGTCTATAATCAACGCACATCCTCAACTCTCCATTCTTCTTTCTTACTAGTACAACGTTGCTGGAGAAGGGTGATTTGGATCGTCGTATCACTCCTGCTTCCATAAGTTGCTGTAGATGGTCCCTAACTTCTTTATACATGTTTGGTGGAATACGTCGGTGTCTTTGCTTGAATGGCGTTTCATCTGTTAATTCTATTTTGTGTTTCACTGTTGTAACGTGTCCAATATCTGTATCTCCCTTTGAGAACATGTCCTTGTTTCTGTTGATCATATCTCGTGCTTCTAAGTATTGGTCTCTGCTTAAGTTGTCTTCAGCAATATTGAATGCTTCTTTCTCTAATGTACTCTCAGGTGTTGATTGCTCTGATAATAGTCTTGAATCTTGAATAGTTACTGGCTGAATTTCAGCTATAATAGAATTTGGCTGAATCCTGACTGTTCTTGTTGTCACATTGCTGACTGCTACTGTAACTGGTTCTCGCGTCTGATAATCAAAGTCTATAATCTTTGGAATTATATCCAAGTCGTTTGGTATGGCTGATCTCTGAGTGGCCTGTATAAGAGCAACTGTCTGATGGTAGGGAACTATCTTATCAGTAAATCCCTCAATGGTCACTTCACAGTTTGGTGGGATAGTTACTGGCTCCCTCTCAGCAGATTTGATGACTCCTATCCTGTAGCCATTTTTGAGTAACTCTTTTTCTCGGACTGTCAAACATCTGAATGTTGAGTACCAAGTAGTGTGAAGATCTGTTTTCTGTAGGAACCGCTCACCATGAGTCTCCTTACAACTATCCATAATCATGTTTAGGATATTGGTCCCTAAGAGAACTGGAACGTTCCTATGGTAATTGGTATCATCTACGAGAAGAAAACATCCATAATGCACTGTATTGTTTTCCAATCCTGGTGATGATATCTGTAAATCTATGACTCCTTTGTACGGTAAATGACTTCCATCTGCACACTGGAGTTGAAATGTTTCTTGGATACTCTGGATATTGACATCTTGTAAAAATTCATCATAAAAGGACTGGCAAATTGTTGAAACTGTTGATCCAGTGTCCAACAAAGCATGTGTTTTAATTCCATTTACAGTCAGTTCAACTTCAGTCGGATCTCCAATGATTCCTCTCTTGTGACGCTCAGTATTACTCTGGCCTACCGTCCGCGTCTCGAAGCAGGCCTGGGGTAGTTTAAACGTCGATGGTCCAGTTTGACTCTACATCCATAACTTAAATGTCCTAACTGACCACATCTGTAGCACACTATATCTCCTTCATCATTGCTTCTGTTCCGTGGGTCTACAGGTACTTGTTCAGACTCTGAATCATTACTATTGACTCCGTATCTGTCAATGTTTCTTTCTTCGTAATATCCTCTTCCTCTTGATGCAAATCCTGAATACTGACCTCTTCCTCTAGATGCAAAGCCTGAATACTGACCTCTTCCTCTGGATGGAAAGCCTGAATACTGACCTCCTCCTCTAGATACATATCCTTGACCATATTGCCTTGTCACAGAAGGCTGCATCTGATACTTACTTCTGACATCATTTATATCATCTTTCATTTGGTTCATCTTTGTGTCCATCTTCTGAATCATGGCTTTCAGCTCATCCATTTGTGTGTTACTTGCAGTTGTTTGTTGTATTGTAGCTTTCTTTCCCTCTTTTCTTCTCAACTTATCCTGTTCGACTTTCCTTATCGCCTTTCTAAGCTCGTTAAAATCTGTACATTGTTTAAAAATATGCCCTGTAATGTCTTTCAAGTTTTCTGTGAGCCCATTCCAAAACATGTTTCTTAACATCTGGTCTGTTTTTGTTGGTGAAATTTCTCCATTCTGTATCACTTTGTTCAATAAGTCTTCCAGACGACAACTCCATTCAGAAACATCCTCATTTTCCTTTTGTGTTGCACTATAAAACTGGGAAAGTAGATTTTCATCATCATCCACAGTACCGTATACACTATCAAATCTGTGTAGGATATCTACAATGTGTGCATCTGTTCCCAGCCTCATCAGAACTCGAGCTGCACTTCCTCTCAGTGAGCGTCTTATACTCTGTAGTAGAGTTGAGTCCTTTACATCATCTTTCCTCAAACATTCAACCTCGTAGCGCCACAGGTCGTAGGTAGTGTCACCCTTCTTATCACCTGAAAACACTGGTAGTTTAGGTGGATTGTTAATAATGTGGTGCTTTTCACTTGTTTCCTCGAATTGAGAGTGCGAATATTCTCCTTGAGACATCTTTGGTGTCGTCCAATGGGCATAGCTCACCATCCATGCTTTGAGATCCTTTGCAGTTTTAGCTTTGGGTTTTACACCTAGCTCTTTGAACGCATTTGCTATTTCCTTCAGTTCCTCATCCGTCATAGTATCCTGACCTTCCGGGTTTAACATGTTTACACTGCGAGTACTACTTTTACTTAAATAATATATGCTAATCTATTCAAAGTAAATAAATATTTCTAAGGTTAACTAAGTAACTAATAAACTAAATCTATTCCTGTTGTAGATCAAAAATAACTATCAAAGTCTAATATATCCTAAATTTCTAACTAAACTGTCTTATGTTCACTAATTAATTGCTATAATCTAATTAATCTCTACATCTTATTAATCTCTAAAGTTAACCTGCAAAGAATTTGAAGAATAAATTAAATAAATACTATCAAAATCTACTAATCAAAGTTGCTATGTAATCTGAAAAAAAAAATCTGTAATAAAAAATAATTATCAAAATTGTAATAACAAAGAAGTTCCTGAAATGCAAATGTCAATAAATAATTTCAGCAATTAATTATTTTATCAATGAACAAATGAAAAAAAAAAATGTCAGCAAAATTCTGAGTGAAATTCCAAGAAAAAAAAATACTAATTAATTAAGACTAATTAACTAATTAAGTAACTAATTAAGTGACTAATTAACTCTAAGTAACTAAGACTAAACCTCTAAGTAAGACTAAGAACCTAAATGAATTAAACTAACATTAAGTTTAAGAAACCGACACGCTAAATACAAGAAACCGACACGTACTATTGTTATTATAAAGAAACCGACACGAAAATAGCTGAAATTGAAGAAAAAAAAATTTAAAGTCAGAAATTAAATTATGAACTGAAATATCAAGCAAAATGTTTGCAACAGCAAAAATATGAATATGAACTGCGAGATTACAAACTCTGGGGAAATAAATAAACAAATGACAGATATCAATGACCACAGACAAACTTCTCTCAGTGTTTCTTACCTAAGGTCCATCACTTGAAGTGTCTCTGCTAATATAATTCTACTGCACTAAATATTGCTGAAGTTTTGCACTTGGCAGAAAAAAAAAATATACTGCTTTAAACCATCATGATTAAAACATGATTCTATGTATGTAATTTCCTACTTAATACTGATGATGAGTGACTGATGAATGAACGCAGCAAGCAAGCGCAAGTTTAGTAAACACACAAGACAAGACAAAAATATTTCAATGTTGTTGACTGAGGAAAATTACTTTGGTATTTGACCTACATTTTTATAAAAACTGCAAAGTTTGGATTTGAATCTAGTTTAATGCAACAAATAATCAAATGTCAACCTTTGACTAAGAACTAGACGAACAAACCTTCAAATAATACCACTGCAGTGAGGAATCAATGAATGAAATACTCTTTTCTTTCAAGACAACGTGGTTTTGTTTACACCGGATATGGCTAAGGAATGTCAAGGGCAGATAATAAAATGTAGTTTAAGGCGAAAGTTAAATTCCGGATATAATTGGAAAATTTTAACCTTTACTTTACACTTTCTCAACCCGCTCTCAACTTTCTTTCAAATAATAAACAACCACAAAAAAAAATAATTATGAACAAGACACACAAATAATAAACACAAATGCAAAATAAACAGCTAAAGCAAAATGACCTCGTTACTCTAAATATAGAATCAGCTGATGTCAATCACGTGACTGGGTAATACTGTCACTGCAGTTTCACGCACGAAAGTTTGAGCTCATAAAGTATCAAATACAAACAGTCTTACCAGCTGGCGATTTCGTGATCCATGATTCTGTAATCATACGGACTGTACGTACATTTAAACACAACACAGGCGTCACAGTTCACATCACCTATGGAACGAATACACAGAACACGTGCACAATACACACAAACACAACCACCTGTCCGCCGCACTCCAGGAATGTAACTTCCGGGAATAGTGAGTAGTAGTCGGTAGTAGTCATCGGCCACCAATCGGTTGTCTAATGCTGTTGGGCGCCATTTTTTGTAACCGGTTCTTGGTTTGATAAAACAACAAGATGGTTCTCTCGGGTGTGGATCCAATTTATTTTGGTATAGGTTCAAATCAGATAAGATCAGATAAGATTCAACCCTACAATAACAGTAACATGTAAGCACACACACACACAAAGCAATACAAAGACAATACATACAGATAATCACAACTTGAACACAATCATTTTTAGTTCACTTACATTTATACCGTTTAAAATTATTAGGTCACACTTCACTCAGTTTAGTTATCTTTTTAAACCATTAAACTTTACTTCTAATTCATAGAAATAACTTATAAACAATATTTACATTAATCAATCTGATCAATACACAAACACATACCCATTTATGGAATAAGGTGAATTCCTAACTCCTAGCTAAACCAATCTGACTTCACTTCAAATATATCTGACCTAATTAACAATACGTAAAATTATAACAAACTCTCAAATCCTTTATTTAGGATGCAAGAATAGATTAAAATAGTTAACTTGCTTTTTATAGATCTTTACCAATCTTTATATACATTCCTTACACACACTCACACTTTATTTAGCAAGTTTAGATTAAAATGAATTAAAATGAATTATTTAGATTTCTCATTCATTAAGAAATTATTTAGATACTTATTTAGTAGTTTAATTATTTATTAAATTACTCACAGGAATAAGGGTGGTGTCTCCAACACTTAAACATAGGTAATTTCACTATACACAGGTACACCCTTCAGAAACCAGTTCTCATAATAAGGGAAATCATTATAGTAATTCCCGCCAATTCTACCTTAGAACCAATCAACCACACTGACCAATAGAAATCAATGTCCCACTACATAATGGAATAACCCATTCACAACATTACCTGGTAGTCTACCTGGAATACAACACTTAACTAAATAGGGGTGTTTAGGTTTATAACAGACACTGAACAAGACAACATAGAGTGTTAGTAAATCGCATTGCACAGCGCTGAATGAATGAGTGAATGACTGAATGAATAAAATAAAGAATGAGAATAATGTGTACAATTTAAAATACATATCTTAAAAATATAAAAAGTACAACTACCACATTTACACAAGTCATTATGGGCATCCCTTGATCTCATACCTTAATAAGATTTGTAAATATGCTGCATTTTTGGATCTCGATGCCAACTGAACAAGGACATCCTCTTCGTTGTCATCAAAAATCTCTAACAAGCACATCTTTCTTAAAATCGCCGCCATATTATCAGCTGATTGCTTTACCAGATCGAGTTCGAGCATTTTAGTAAGCCAGACATGCGCAGTGAAGAACAGAAAGTTATACTATGGTTCGGGATCGAACTACCTCAAGGTGAATTTTGACACGGAGAAGTGATGAAATTACACCATTCTTTTAAAGAAGAGATTAGACCCTCCTATTATTTAATCACAATAAATTTAAGCTAAAAGTTTTATAAATCAATTTTTTTGATTTTTAATCGGTAAGTACCACGAATCCATGAGGTACCTGAAAATTGACGGTTGTGGACTTTGTATGGAAAATCCTGTGCATGACTGAACTTTTCTAAGTCGTTGTGTGCGATAATTAATTCGTACGATAAACCTCACGCAATTCGTCTTTAAGCTATCTTCATCGTGGCACTATGGTCTCTCAACTTTCCTACTCTCGTATTATACCATTGTTATAGCAATATGTAAAAAATAAGAGTTATTTTCATGGAATTAAATCTGAAATCACGTGAAAAGATAACTTTATCTTAATGAGACCATAAACAACATGTCATTTATTTCTTTCATATAATAATGTTTGTGGACTTCGAATGGGAAATCCTGTGTATGACAACATTTTAATGGTCCGAGTTCGAAAAAAAAATCGTAACATAAACAGTTTTTAATGTATTTAATGATAGTTGAGAACTTTGTTTGGAAAATCCTGTGTATGACTTACCATTTCTAAGTTGTCGTGTGCGAAAAATAACTCGTACGATAAACGTCAGGCAATTAGACCAGCTTCATTATGGCGTCACAGTCACTTTCCACTTTCTTACTCCCGTACAACACGACCTGAGTCACGTAGAGTATTTTCATGGAATTAAATGTGAAATCAATTTTAACCAGAAGTCTCTGTCGAGACAGTAGCTCTACTGGTTTGTACTTATCAAAAACCATTTCACTATTTCATGTATCTTTGTGTAGTCTACTTGTATGCCAAATTATACTGAAATCAGACCAAAACTGTAGAAAGAGAAGCATTTTAAAGGAATTTCAAAGAAAATTCTATTTTTTGTAACCATGGCAACACCGTTCATCAAAATTAAAAACCGATGCACTATTCTATGTATCTTAGTGTAGTCTACTTGTGTGCCAAGTTATATTAAAATCAGACCAAAACTGTAGAAGGAGTAGCGTTTTGAAGGAACTTCACAGAAAATTCTATTTTTAATAACCATGGCAACACCGTTCATTGAAATCAAAAACCGATGCACTATTCTATGTACAAATACAAATACAAATATTTATTGGCACAAACACAATTACACTAATTGGTAAAGGCCCATAGTAAACACAGTGATAAGCATGAAAATACAGTAGAACACAACTAGAAAACAAACAATTGGTGTAGCAAATTATGTATTGTACTCATAAAATACTATATAAATACATACATATGATTCTGATCAATGTAATTACTCATTTATAGCTAAAATATTTTTTCTTATATCAAATATTTGACATAAAAATGATGAGAATATTTTAAGAACCTTTTTACAACTAGTTTTCATCAATATTTTCAACAATTTGTCATTATTATGGATTGTTTGGTTCAAGTTAGGAAAAGTAGATAGTTTTGTTTTGAATATGTTTCTCTGTGCTTCATATTTTGGACATAGCAAAATGAAATGTTTTTCATCCTCAATATCAAGGTTTTGACATACTTTACATATCCTATTATTTTTATTAATTTCAACATATCTACCTTTTTCAATTTCTAAGTTGTGTGCACTTAACCTAATTTTTGCTAAAAATGATCTATCATGTAGTGACTCTAGTTTGTCAACATAATGAGCGCGTCTATTATCAAGAAAAAAGTTCTGATAAAAAGACAGTTTTGAGTTATATTGAAATCAGACCAAAACTGAAGAAGGAATAGTGTTTCATAGATAAATCTATTTTTAGTAACAATGGCAACACCTTTCATCTAAATCAAAAACCGATGCACTATTCTATGTATCTTAGTGTAGTCTACTTGTGTGCCAAGTTATACTGAAATCAGACCAAAACTGTAGAAGGAGTAGCGTTTCAAAGGAATTTCACAGAAAATTCTATTTTTAGTAACAATGGCAACAACGTTCATCAAAATTTATTTTAGTGTGGTCTACTTGTGTGCCAAGTTATATTAAAATCACACCAAACTGTAGAAGGAGTAGCGTTTTGAAGGAATTTCACAGAAATTTCTATTTTTAGTAACCATGGCAACACCGTTCATCAGAATTAAAAACCGATGCACTATTCTATGTATGTTAGTGTAGTCTACTTGTGTGCCAAGTTATATTGAAATCAGACCAAAACTGTAGGAGGAGTAGCGTTTTGAAAAATTGTTTACAGACAGACGGACGGACGCCGGACGCATTACTATCGCATAAGCTCTTCTGGTCTCTGACCAGTAGAGCTAAAAATAATCCTGATATAAACATTCACACATTGCCTTTATCTGAAACGCTGGAGGCATTTTTTTTCAAAAAGTGTCATGTCAAGTTACATTAGGAGCTCTTTTAACCACACATTCACGCTTCCTCTCTGATTTTAAACAAGAATGAAATATTAAATGAACTGTAATTCATTCAAAAAATATGTTAAGTTCGTGTTTTGATAAATGAATATAACTCAAAAAATATTAATCCATGGTGACCAAAGATTTTCAAAATTTTTCACTGTTAATTTTTTAATTGATATGCATTTTTTAACTTTGTTCTTAAGAGTCAAGTGATGTAGCAGCCCATTAATCCAGAATCGCTGGAGGCAATCTTGATACATTTTCTGTCAGATTAAAAAAAAAACCATAATTCCTGACTGGTTATCTGAATTTTTTATTGGCAATATATAGCTATAAAATATTATTTTCATCTTGTTCAGCTACAATTTGTATTAAAAGGTTGGGAGCCTTAAACAAGGGGGGGGGGGGGGGTAATCAGGAAAACAAAGCAAATGTACTGGTTGCTATAAAATCTTCCTCTCCATAACCACCAGGCAGATTTTCACCAAACTTACATACAAGGATCAGGGTAAGCCAAAGATTAAAATTTGCAAAAGGAATTACCCTGGGGCAAAGGGCGTGGTCTCAAGGTCACTTCAAAATTGACCTAAATATTCAATTATTAAAAACGGGAATATCTTGCTTACTATAAGGACTAGGATCATCAAGTCTTGTAAGTTGATGCATCTCACGACTTCACATTATGTAAACTTAAAAGTAGGTCACGGTGACCTACTTTTTGAAATATTTTGCGGGGATTTATTTTCAAATTGAATTGAAGGCATATTTTAGATACTTTAAAGCCTTTGATCATCAAACTTTGTCAGTTGATGCATCATGGGTCTTCAAACAATGTCAACTTAAAAGTAGGTCACCGTGACCTACTTTTTTTTTAACTTTATGACTTAACTTTTTAAAAACATTAAATCCCATTATATCAGACACTGGGAGGTTTAGAATCATCAAATCTTGTACTTTGATGCATCTGGGGACCTTAAAACATATTTATGAAAAAGTAGGTCACTTTGACCTACTCACTTTGACCTACTCTTTAAATTTTACCGACATTTGTTTTCAAATATTTGAACACGTATATTTTGATTAATTTCAGACCTACGATCATCCAAATTAGTCAGTAGACGCATCTTGAGTCTTTGAAAAATGTCGAGCAAAATGTAGGTCACGATGACCTATTTTGGACATTTTTTGGCTATATTTAAGCATCTAAGGTATTTATTGGCTTAGAATCATCAAACTTTGCGAGTCGATGCATATATAGTTTTCGACCAAAAAGTAGGTCACGTTGACCTACTTTTGACATTTTATGGCTTTGTTTATTTAAGTATCTCAGGTACTTATTGGATAAGAATCATCAAAATTTTGTGAGTTGATGCATCTTGGGTTTTCGGAGAGTGAGGACCAAAACGTAGGTCATGGTGACCTACTTTTGACATTTTGTGGCTATCTGGTACTTGTTGACCTAAAATCAGCAAACTTTGTCAGTTGAGGCACCTTGGGTTTTTGGACGTCGACCTGAAAGTAGGTCAATGTTACCTACTTTTGACATTTTATGGCTTTATTTAATTATATCTGGTATTTGTTGGTTCGGAATCATCAAGATTTGTCAGTTGAGGCATCTTAGGGTTTCATTGAATGTCCAACAATGTGTACGTCACGATGACCTACGTTTGAATATCTCAGGTACCTTTTGACTTAAAGTCATCAAATTTTGTCAGCTTAGGCATCTTGACCTTTGATAGCTAGGCCATTCCAAGTTTTTTCTCTGTTTAGCGTCCACCCATCTTTCAAAAACCTACCTACCTATTCGCAAAAAACACACTAGCCAAAACATAAAACACAGGCTTAAAAGTAATAAAAATGATGCCTTTCAAATGATTTGAGCTAACTAAACTGCTTTAATAGAAGAAATATCTATTTTTAGGCAAAAACAAAGGATTAAAGGCTTAAAATACGCCCAATCTAACTTACTGTAAAAAATTATTCGGAGAAATTAAAAAAAATTCGGCTGAATTAATAAAATTCAGGACTCCTGATGTTGTGTGTTTTATTATATGGGGTGTCAAACACCAAGGCCCACGCGGACTCTAAACATAGTTAAGACTTGGAATGGCCCTATATTTAATTATATCTGATAATAATTGTCTTAGAATCGTGAACTTTTGTCAGATGATGCATCGGCGGTTTTCAGAAAGTGACCAAAAAGTAGGTCATGGTGACCTATAATTGAATATCTCAGGTACTTATTTAAAGAAAGGCCTTAGAGGTTTTAACTTTCAAATCAGTAAAATAGATGATGAAATCATGATCACTGTTCCATACCCTATGATGTCCCAACTGCCACATATTTGCTCAACTTGAACCAAGGACCCTAAAATTTTCTTGATAGCAAATAAGGTCACAGATGAACAGTAGCGGAATAGCTTGAGTAGGTTGGATTCAAATACAATGAATTTTCTTTCATTCCACACTCCTGTACCTTCACTTTGACTGAAAACAAATATCCATTAAATTGTACTTTGTACACTAATGCAAGAAAAGTACAACAGAAAAACTCTAATTCTCACCAGGCAGCTTCAGAGCGTCCCTTGCAACCCAAAAAAATGAAAGCTGCCTTTAGAAAACGTGAATATATGAGAGTAAGTAGCATTATTTCTTGTTGTTTATTATTGTGGAAAAAATACATTGAATTATTTAATAATGTTAAAGGTTCTCCAGCCCAAAAGCAGTGTCAGCGTGAAAAACAATACTTTTTGCAGTTATGATCTCTTTGATTTTAATCCCTCTTTCCTGAATATGGTTTGTGCTCCTAATACACCCTTCCTTTTTCATGTGATAGCTACTTTTCACTTCATTAGGGCCCCGCAAGGATTTTCGGGTGCCCTATAGTAATCACTCTGTCTGTCCGTCTGTCTGTCTTCCGTCCACAAATTTTCTGTTTTTTCCTAATAACTTTTTTTTATAGTTGCCCAATCAAGTTCAAATTTGGTATGGTAGGTCAGTATGCAGAAAACATATTTTGATGCTAAGTTTGGTTCTCAATGCCTTCTGGTTTGGAGCTGGGGTGGTGGGGTAGATTCCTTAACTATGCATAAGAATGAATGTGCAACTTTTTTTTATGGTTGCCCAATCAAGTACAAATTTGGTATGGTAGTTCAGTAGGCAGAAATACATATATTGATGCTAAGTTTGGTTCTCTGTGTCCCCTGGATTGGAGCTGGGTTGGTGGGGTAGATTCCTTAACTTTAGAATGCATTGGCAAAGAGAGATAACTGCTGAAGATGTTCCCATTGTAAAATGAATGCTGGCTATCAGTCCTTTGGGATTAATTAGGTTTCCTCCTGAAGAAAATCCAGAGCATTATCTTTATCTGTCAGATTGAGATGAATTACCACCTCTGTAACATCGAGGTTAGGACGTAGATCACTGGAATAGGAACGAGATAGTAAATCCTCCACAGATCTTCCTGTGGAACATCTCCATATGCGGGTACAAGTCCGGTCAAGATGGAAATGACTGTCAAAGGTCAAGATGGAAATGGCTGTCAAAGGCTTCAAGAACGGTAGATGTCTGAGGACTGCAAAGCTCCTGAACTATACATGGGTCGCTCTGAGATACTGGTAGTGGTTCTATAGGAAAGTCCACATCAGATCCATAACTGACATCTATGACTGTTGGTTCATCCTCTGTCGACGAGTCAACGACCGGAACTTGGGTCTCCTTTTGATATCAAATATGTATGTTTTTATGCAAACTTTGAGGATTATCTTTCAAAAATTGGAGAGAAGACCCACTCATAACAAAAAATAGTGTTATAGTGTGAAAAAATGACCCGTTTTGTCATCTTTTGTGTGTATATAATATCTCATAGGGAAAAAACTTTCAAGTTCATGAGATATGCGCAAGTTGTAGAGATTTTACATAAAGTTCACTTTGATGTTAGATGAAATATTAAGGAAAATTTTGATATAACTGAGAATTAGATTTTCACCTTCATATTTGTCGCGTTATGGGCTTATCTCTCGTCAAGATAAGAGGATAAGACAGTATCGTTTCCATCTTCAACATCTTTAACATGCAACTTGTTGAATTCTCAATCTCCTACTGATAAAAAGTATATATCAAACAGAATGATAACATTATTAAAACGTATATATATTTGATTACAAAACAACTAAAACTAAGTGTTCCAGAGTTTGATTTTTTTCCCTTTACGTTTACAGGAAAACATTGTCGGTTTCGTCTTCAACACGCGCTCTTCGTTTAGTACCAACTTTAATCTGTAGTTTAATGAAAATAACTCTTTATCTCCAATAATTTTTTAGGTCACCTGAGTAAACTCAGGTGACCTATTGCTATCCGTTTTCGTCTGTCGTCGTGCGTCGTGCGTTGTGCGTCGTGCGTTGTGCGTTAACATTTGAACATTTTCAGCTTCTTCTCTGCAACCACTGAACCAATTTCAACCAAATTTGGCACAAAGCATCTATGGGTGAAGGGGAACAAAAATTGTGAATTTCATGATCCCTGCCCCCCAGGGGCCTGAGGGGTGGGGCCAAAACCACTAAAATGAATGCAATCTTTAAAAATCTTCTTCTTTACTCCTGGGCATCAAGCAGTCAAACTGTTTGCATGAATGTCATCAGCAATGAGTCCTCTACCAAAATTGTGAAATTCATGGCCCTGGGGTCAGGGGTTCTAGTGCTAGGGTGGGGCTAAATAAGTAGGTAGTGAAAATGCATTATTTCTTTGAAAATCTTCTTCTCTGCTCCTGGGTATTAAATAAACCAACTAAGTACATAGTTATGTTGAGCAAGAGTGCCTCTACCAAAATTGTGAATTTTATGGCCCCAGGGTCAGGGGTTCTGGTGTTAGGGTGGGGCTCTATTGATTATATAGTGAAAATACATGAATTCTTTGAAAATCTTCTTCTCTGCTCCTGGGTATTAAATAAACTAACAAAGTATATAATTATGATGAGCAAGAGTGCCTCTACAAAAATTGTGAATTTTTTTGGCCCCAGGGTCAGGGGTTCTGGTGTTAGGGTGGGGCTCTATTGATTATATAGTGAAAATACATGAATTCTTTGAAAATCTTCTTCTCTGCTCCTGGGTATTAATTGACTAACTAAGTGCCTAGTTATGGTGAGCAAGAGTGCCTTTACCAATATTGTGATTTTTATGGCCCCAGGATTAGGAGTTCTGGTATTTAGGGGGGGGGGGGGGCTCTATTGATTATATAGTGAAAATACATGAATTCTTTGAAAATCTTCTCTGCTCCTGGGTATTAAATAAACTAAGTGCATAGTTATGATGAGCAAGAGTGGCTCTACCAAAATTGTGAATTTTATGGCCCAAGGGTCAGGGGTTCTAGCGCTGGGGGGGGGGGGGGAGGGGGCTCGATAGATTATGTAGTTAAAATACATGAGTTCTTTCAAAATCTTCTTCTGTGCTCCTGGGTATTAAATAAACTAACTAAGTGCATAGTTATGATGAACAAGAGTGTCTCAACCAAAATTGTGAATTTTATGGCCCCAGTGTCAGGGGTTCTGGTGTTAGGGTGGGGCTCTATTGATTATATAGTGAAAATACAGGATTTTTTTGAAAATCTTCTTCATTGCTCCTGGGTATTAAATAAACTAACTAAGTGCCTAGTTATGATGAGCAAGAGTGCCTCTACCAAAATTATGAATTTTATTGCCCCAGGGTCAGGGGTTTTGGTGTTAGTGCAGGGCTCTATAGATTATATAGTGAAAATTCATTAAATCTTTAAAAAAAATTTCTTCTCTGCTCTAGGGTATTAAGCAGATGAACTACCTTTATAGTTATTATCTACAAGGGCCCTAATCTTCCAGAATTGTGAATTTCAAGGCCCCAGGGTCAGGGGTAATATGGGGGGGGGGGGGTGTACTTATATACTGAAAATGAATGAATGGTTTGAAATCTGCTCCTTGGTATTAATCAAATATCAAGGCCTTAGGGTCAGGGGTTCATGTGTAGTAGGGGCACTACTGATTATTGCTGAATATGGCTGATTAGTTGAAATACATTTTTTGTTCCCCTACCTTGTGTATGGGTATTGAGTAAACAAACTAAGCAACTGCTAAGTGTATTGTTATGATGAATTAAATTTAATCACTAGAAAGTTGTTGCATAATGCTCAGGTGACCTATAAGGCCCATGGGCCTCTTGTTTTATAATAATAAAAATTCTTGGACGTAAATCACATTTCTAAAGAGATAAAATCGTCTGTATGCTTTAACTTACATGGGGAGTACTTGGCGGTGTATCGATCGTCAATTTCTTTCATGTCCTCTATTCCCCGCTTGATCGTAAGTTCGCTCAGCGACATTGCCTCATACACAGCAGCTGGCATTGATACTTGCTAAGTTGGTTATCTTAAATTAAGTAAAAATTACAGGTGTATTCCCAGCAGGCATTTTAACGTTGAATTTTGGTTGCATAAAAAAGGTGAGGCAACGTTGAGACATGACGGTGTTTCTACGTCAATTTTCAACGTTGAATAAACGTTGAAAATGAGTTGAATTTTTGGTTGCAAATGAAAGTTGAGGCAACGTTGAAGCTTAAACGTTGTTTTAACGTCAAATATCAACATTGAACAAAAGTGAACATTGGTTGATATTAGGTTGAGATTTGGTTGAATTTTTTCGGTTGTACAAACGTTGATATTTGGTTGAAATCACGTTGAATTCATTTTACATTTTGCTTTATAAACAAATACATTTCAAATTCTAATAAAATTTATTCAAGTTGCGTAATATTTATATAAGTTGTAATTTAGTAAAATGATTGTAAGATGACATGTATAATTAAGATAAACACAAATTCGGATTTAATCACTGACACTCAAAAATCACTGCTTGACAAAATTTATATTCCTAGTTAAAAGTGGGTCACAGTAATCACATACAGGTCCTTCTAAGTACGCGTCTGTCTTACACTAATAAGTTCCAAAAAGTAACGGATCCATTGAATTTAATCACGCATATAGTTAAGTCCCACGAATGAAAGAAATGAACAGGAGAATCCACCCTCTAAAGCAAAAGCCTATAGATAAAAGAAATAAAGATGTAAAAGTCATTTGTTCGATAAAATGTACGTAACACATTATTTCAAATAATAAAAGTAAATATATATGAATGATTTAAAAACCACATAAAGGAATATATTTCGGTACTTGGATTTAATCAACATGAATAAAAGAATTATAGTTGACTTCATGATAAAATTCGTATGAGTATGCTTATAAATAATTTTTACTAAAGAAAAATGTTATAAACATCAATAGTGTACTTAAAAAATGTTGCATGCCTTTGTATAATTTTGAAGGGCGAAGAATCGGATGATATAGTAGTAGTAGTATTTTGATACTAGCACACTTTAGATCCACCCATTCTACTGCATAAGTCTACAAAATATGAAAATTTAGCAGAAGGCTTGGAGACTAGTCCTACCCACTCAACTGTTAAATATTTATCAAATATGCAGAAGGCTCAAGATCTGATTCCACCCATATTATAAATAGCCCTACCCACTGTACTATACAAGTCTGCCAAATATGTAAATTAATTCTACCCACTGGTAATAAGACTTGATAGCATTTACTTAATGTTCATACAGAAGGCTCGAGATCCAATGTTAAATACACTAGATGATATATACCAAATATGCAGTGTTTTCTTATATTCTTACAGAAAGCTCAAGATCTGACTCCGCCTACATGATGATAAGCAGAAGGTTTTAAAATCACACACAATATCTTACAGAAAGCTGGGGAATTAAATGATTCCAGAATTTTCCACTGAACAATATTCTTAACATCATTAATATATATTTGACTCAAATAAGAACAGACATTTATATTGATTGTTTAATAAAGTCAACAGAAAACATTTCATAAAAAAAGTCTTAATATCTTCAGACACATATATCATGTATATAAAAAATAATAAAAAAACAAAAATACATAATCAAGAACATGTATGTATCTTATTGATACATACCTTGTGTATATTAAAATAAAATATAATAATCAATAACAATTACAATTTACATCAAATGATTGTTATCATGCTTGGTCAAACATTTTTGGCACATAACTCATGTAAAATAAAAAGTAATAAATAATTATAAATTTACATCAAATGATTGCATATAAAATCCAAATTCTTTTGACACATACTTCATGCGTATTTATAAAAACGAAAGATCAACACTTAATAATCAATAACAATTACAATTTACATCAAATGATTGTTATCATGTATGGTCTAACATTTTTGGCACATGTATGTATCTCATGTAAAATAAAAAAATAAAACGTAATAAACAATTATAAATTTACATCAAATGATTGCATTTAAAATCCAAATCCTTTTTGGCACATATCCCATGCATATATAAATTGTAGATCAAATGATTGCCTATTACATCAGACAAAAAAAACAATAATCATCATCCATGAAGTTCTTTGTTTTAATTTTAAGCAGAAAAAATTTCAAAAATGTAATAACCTTATAAATTAACCAAAAAATAAGATTGCACTAGTTACACAAGGAAAAATAAGACTGTATTGTACTCAATGGGATCAATTCAATTCTTTATTGCAAAAGACATACGTCTTATAGCATTTATACAATATAAACAAAAGAAATAAAGGAAATTATGGCTGGTCAGTCTTGTAAACCCTTATGAAACATGCACATATATACATATAAACTCATTTTAACAGTCTTTACAGTTCATATGGAGAATGACATGTTATAAAGCAGATATAATCATATCAATCATATAATAATATAGGAGTAACAAATCAGCAAATGACACACCATTACATTATTAAATCATTTCTAAGCGCGAGGGCTTTATAGATAAACTTCCCTAAACTACATAGTTCTTTTACATTATTCACACTTAGCAACTGTATTAATTAGTACATAGATGGTCTATACCAATAATATTTTTTCAAAACCTTTGTCCGCAATGTTGAATAAATTGGGCAAACAAGTAAAAAATGGTATTCATCTTCAATTTCTGTAGTACATATTTTACAGAATCTTTTGTCTCTTGTTATATTTTTATGCCTACCAGTTTCAATAAACAGATTATGCGAAGACAACCTCATTTTAGAAATACATTTTTTGTACACCTTAGGTATCGATTTTTCTAAATAATATTGCAAGCAAAAATTGTCGATTAAATGTTTATAAATATAACATTTGATTCTATTTGCATTTTGCTATATTGGGTCTGTATAAAGTGATCATTAAGTCTTTGACGAATGATTGGCAGACAGATCCGACTATTCAGATTCCTTTGGTCGTTCCACATATACCCAAGGCCCAAACAATGTAATTGCTCCTTGATAAATTTTGCCCAACTTTGATAATTTTGCTTATCATTTTCACAACTATAATAAGACCAATCATAAGCAGCTCTTAATATACAATTTTCAGACTGTAATAATTTAAACCAGAATTTAAACATTCGATACATACGAATAAGGTACATGGGTAGATGTCCTGTCTCAAAGTACAACATGGACGTGTTTGTAGTTTTACGAACACCGAGTACATATAGTATAAACTCAAGATGAATCTTTTCAATGTCTTGGCCTTTGTGGGATCCCCAAACTTCACATCCATAGTTTAAGATACTACACACATAGGTATCAAAAATAGAAAACAAAGTACAATGATTTAAATAAAGCTGCTTCATTGTTGATTTAAGAGCGAACATGGCCTTGCGACCTTGTGCCGCTAATTGTTTTTGGGCATTAAGGAATTTACAGTTAAAGTTAAACACAATGCCTAAATAGACAAACTGGTCTACTATTTCTATATTTTCACCATTATAGGTCCATTTTTCATTTGCGTGGACTTTCCCACCATTTCTAAAAACAACAACTTTAGTTTTTGATACATTTACATCTAGACCCCACTCGTGCGTATATATTTCTAGTGTATTTAACATGCTCTGTAATTCATCAATTGATTCTGAAAACAATACCATATCATCTGCATACATTAAAAGATAAAGGCTTAATAGCTGCAAATCAGTAGGCGTGTTACCCTGCTTTATGAACTCATTCTCAAGATCATTAACATATAATACAAACAGCATGGGCGATAAAACTTCCCCTTGTAAAAGACCAACATGACTTTCAAAAAAATTTGATATACGATCAGAGGATTTTACACAGCTTCTAATTCTAGAATACATGGAACGAATAATTGTAAGAAGTTTCCCTTGTATACCATAATACCATAATACTTCAGTTTTCTATATAATTTTTCCCTAATGATGGAGTCAAAAGCCTTCTTATAATCCACAAAACAACAATAAAACCGTTTTTTAGTTGAAATAACATCTCAACAAAATGATATAGTTTGTTGAAACCCTCGAAGTTGTTCAATTCCCACTTTAATAAATGTCAATGAATTAAATGTAATTATATGAGGGATACACATCTGAGTACAGGTATTATTTATATAAACAATATAAGTAAAACTACGGTACAAAAATATTGAACTTAATTGGCCGGTTGCGTATCTCAGATTTAAACCTACGATCAATGATTCCGGGTTTAAATCCAAGTTTTCGCGTTGCACGCATGTAAGGATTGGCTGAGTACGGCTCAGAATTACGGTAAATTCTGAACCTGGTGTAGAGGTGGTTTAAACCCAGCTTTACAAGGTTTCCATGTATTTTTAGGTAGAATATTTCGACATTTTGAAATATTTCGATGTTGCAGAAATGTTTTATGGCAATTATGATTGCATTGATATATTTTGCATTATCAAAAAAAGCTATTCTACAAAATAATTTTTTGGCCATGTTGCAGCAACATGGGGATTTTTCTTTTTGCACACCTCTTCAACAACTGTTCAATGTGCCGTTTTCACACTGATTTAGCTGTAGTATGAAGTTTTGGAAGATACTTTTAATTAAAATGCATAAATGTACATAAACAGGAATTTTATGGAAACTCTCTAATATACCAAATTTAAATCAAATTACGAATTTTAAACTTTCGAACAGCTGATGATACACATTCCAATAATTTCTAATAATGCCGAATTTCATGAGGATAAAAAGTCTTTCAGTTATCAGTGAATCAGGCTATCTACAGGGCCGGATCGGAGGAACCGGGCACGGGGGGGGGGGGGGGGGGGGGGGGGGGGGGAGGGTATGTTCGTCCCCTATAATTTTGCCGCTGTATAAAATTCTACAGAAAACATAGATAATAATTTAGTGTTTTCTCAAAAATAATGTCTTATAATTTTTTTTCATTTGATTTTAAAGTAAAAATCTAAATTTATACATTTTTGCTTTATTATTTACCTGTGTTTTGATTTTGTTTCTTGTTTCTAATTTACTTATTCCAAAGACCCCATTCATGTTTTCTTCTTTTCAGTCTTATGCAAAAGCTGTATTCTGTTTGCGTTTTTATATTTTCTTATGGTTTGAGTTTCGATGAAAGATGCCGTGATTTGAGTTAAATCATGTAAATTGAAAATATGTTACGCACGGTATTGGTGACGCTTTCTATTGATTTTCCTTCTATAGGGAATATTGACATGCATTACTCTATAATAGTGTAAATAAAAAGTGTCTTTAACTATATAAAACCCAGGGATACCTTCATGCTGAGTTTTACCAAGTCGCTCACTGATATGAGTAATTTTACGTTCCGTTTACGCGACGTTAAACGTCATTTATAACGTTACCAAAGAACTTTATTCGGTAATAACCAATATTTGCCCCCCAAATCAAACTTTGATGGGGATATATTTAATTAAGTTCTTAAACAGGGGAGTATATGCTGACTTCAAAACACTGAATATTTTCATAAGTAATGACGCCATATGTACGTAATGACGTCACAAACATGACATAAATTTCAGTTTTTTATGAATTGTACAGAAAAATGTACATATTTCGTCGATATTTTGAGTAAAAATCACCGAGCGCATGTGTGTTCAGGATCAATATTTTGATGTATAATGTGTAGAATGATAATATCAATGAAATATGTCAATATTGTTCCTGAACAAACTTGCGCTCTATAAATTTTAAAGCTAGAATTGTTGAAATTTTGTCCATTTTGTCCTCTTTCTGAAAAAGGATATAAAATCGGACTAGTTTGTGACGCCATAAAAACAAAAATTGTGAATACACTGCTTTGACACTATAATATTTTCTCTTAATTTATATTTCTCATACAATTTATTGAATTCAGCACATTTCAGGAAGTTTTCAAAATTTGACTTTTGTGGGGGGCAAATATATGCAATATACCGCATATAGTTCTTTGACACCAACACCGTGCGTAACGTGATAGCATTTTTTCAGCATTATCAATTTACAATTTAACATCAATATATATCATTGTTTTTAAATATATCCTTTTAATTTTCAACCATTTACTAGTATTAAAACTTGTTTCAAAGTGCAGTAATATTAGGGAACCTATTATCCTTCAACATTTTATACGAGTAAGTCAAGATTAGGTAAACCTTACTCAGTTTTATAGCGTGCAACAGAAATGCGACTCAGGTAATCCCGACTCAACTGGGGTTTAAACCCGGCTTACGTGATCCACGGATCAACCATTGAGCTGTACTTATCTGAACCATGGGTACGCAACCGGCCAAATGAGTTTCAGTCACAGCCATTTATTCTGGTTCATTGGCTATTGCTTGGACACTGTCAAACTGTTCTGCTGCCTGAGGTTTCTTCAGCAGGATTAGCATTGTTGTTAACATCTAAAATTGTAGAAAATTCTTCTTATGATGTATTTAAACTTTAAATAAAATTATTAGTAATCACAAAAAGAGAGGCCTATGGGCCACATTGCTCACCCTTTGCCCAGGAACTTTAGCCATGATGCTGTTCTTAACCAGATCTCCCCCCTTGCAAATTTATATTGTGCACCCCCACCCTACCCCCCTCAGGGGTCATGAATTGTAAAATTTATAATCTACACATGACAGACAAATTTTAATAGAAAAATGTCACCTGAAAAACTCCTGCAACTTAAAGATACAAGATTTTTTTCTTATTAATGATTTTGCATAGTCTGAAAGTTTAATGAAACCATTCATAAACATCATACCGTTGACTTCAGTGCAATCTCTAAGATTAAGTGGAGGTATTGAGGCAATGGTTGAATAGGTCAGCTGCTCAACTCTGTCTAAGTAAAAAGAAAATATATGGAAATAACAAACAGTATTCAAGTTCAAAAAATACAAATCTGGTGCAGGTCAAATATGGACCTGTATATAATAAGGGACAAATCCAATATCAATAAGTGTCTTGTTTGGCGTGCATAATTTGGTCAATTTACCAACTCCAACGAACAAAAAAAAAAAAAACAAAAGAAAAACAAGAGGCTCACGGCCCACATCGTTACCTGAATGGCTTTGACCATTCTGTTCTTAACCAGATTTCCCCCTTGTAATACATATTGTGACCCCCCTAACCCACTGATCATAATTAGACTTATTAGACTAATTACACTAACCCAGGATGATTTCAAACAAGTTTCATCTTTTCTGGCCCAGTGGTTCTTGAGAAGAAGATTTTTAAAGATTTTTCCTTTATATTTCTATGTAAAACTTTGATTCCCCATTGTGGCTCCGCCTAACCCCCTGGGGTCATGATTTGAACAATTTAGCTCTTCCTACTGTCTGACTGAGGTAAGAATTTGGAAGAATCCAGAACTATGTGCAACATTTTGTATGCAATGAATATCCATTTTTTTTCAATGGGTGGCACAATAGTAGATAGAATCTTCTATCGTTAAAATGGTAAATGTCCTACGGACCCGGTTTAACGATAGAATTTGTTCCGTGTATCCGTAACGTAGCAAAAGAAACAAGGGTGATAACTCGTAATCAGTGCATTTACCACTGTTTACTATGAACAATCTAGAGAGTTCCGATTGTAAACATGGCAGAAAAATGTTGACAAAATTTATTGGATTTTTGCCTTTATATGGATTGTATTTTGGGTAAAAAGGCATAATTAAATGCAATCTCAAAAAGGTTTGTTTTGATTAATTTATTAGTTATTTCCAGTGCAAATCCTTTTATATTCTTCAAAATCATTTCGGAGTGGATCCACTCCGATTTGCTACATTGCAAGTATATGGGACGTATTCTAACTGTGGTGAGGGCGTGTTCCAAGACACAGTTAGATTATTATAACTAGCACAATAGCTCTCCGGGATTGTCATAAATATGTATTTTTTCGGAGAGTTGTAGATCTGCTGCAGCTAACAGGTCCAGTCCAAAGACTATTTCTACCTACGTAGGTATTAATAGCTACGTAGGTATTTAAAGCTACCCAAAGTAGCTATTTTTACCCACTTTCTGCTTTACTTGCATTTTGAGGCCAAATGCAGGAACGGCGCAAAATGGTGAGCACACACTTTCTTGATACAGTCACTCTGATGATGAATATGACAAAAATTTGGCCAAAAAATGAAAACTTCGTATATAATCAATTTTGCATAGAAACTAATGTAAAATTGCCGATTCAGGAAGTAATCATTTTTTTGCAAAAGTTTTGTCGTATTCATCATCAGTGTGACCATATCAAAAAATATGGTATTTACCATGTTGAGCCGTTTGGTCTTTTGGTCGCAAAATGCATAAATTATATAAAGTAGGTAAAAATAGCTACTTTTGGTAGCTTTAAATACCTACGTAGCTATTAATACCTACGTAGGTAGAAATAGTCTTTGGACTGGACATGGCTAAACCTATTGTTATGTCATTTTGTTGCCATAAACTTTTAACTACATAAGTAGCAAGTTTAGGAATCATATATATTCAAGACTTGTTTAGGAAAAAAATCAAGTTAAAGTATAATAATTCAAGGATATTATTTCATAACTTGGTCAATTTGACGAATTTCTTATTACCTTCATCTATTGGGACTGATAGCTGTAGACGCCCAAATTCCCGGCTCAAAACTGGTGTGATGCCTCAGTCTGGTTTCGTTTTAGATAAACCATGAAAGGGATGTACACAATATCTCTCGCCCCGTTTCCAGTACAGACCAAGCGCGTATCTGATTCTTTGGCAAATTTTCTTGTTTAGCTGTGCTAATGTGATTACATCGATACCTGCTCTGGATAGAATTAAATAACTTTCGGGCAGATCTATACCCTTAGAGTTAAGAGTCCAAATATCTGAGGTGGTGAAAGGTTTTTTTAACACAGCCGTTCAAATAATATATCGCCGTTTCTTCACAATCTTCACCAAAATCACACATACCCGACGACATCGCTGCCATTTTCCCTCCATGTAAATAATGACTTTTTTACTCTTCATGCACTGAAGAGTTCGAAAAGATCGATAATTCGGTAAAAAATAAAGAGATTCAAATGTGTATATCTCGAGATTCATTGTAAATCCAAGAAATTCCTTGAAATATGTTGTGTAAAATAACTAAATAAATCAGATAGATAATTATAAACAAAAGTTCACCCGTTGTATCAAACACAGCACTGCGTTTCTCATAGAGATATAAAAAGTCAAGTGAATTTTCTTTTATAAAACCTTTTGAATTTCCCAAATTAATAAGATCTGGTAAACAAAATTCCACTACAAACAAAAAGTTATACTTATAAATTCAACATAAAACACAAAATTTTTCAACATTGATTCATTTTATTTTTTTGAAGGGCTTATAAAAGTGCTATTTTTCCTTGAAAATCCAGCCCACCAGTGGGCTATAAATAGATTCGGGGCTATCTCGATTAGGAGGACACCTTTGTTAAAATTTTTTTCACAATAGTTATATAGGTCCATTCTCTTCAAAATAATGTATTTAAAATCATCTTTTTAAAATGTGACTAGTGTAACAAATTTTTAATTTTGCATGATTTTCTCGTAGACTCGCTCTTAATAATGAGTAAATTGTGCAGGTAAGATTAAATACTCTTCCTGATAAAAACTAATTAAACTTCTAAAGAGTCTTTGAAGTCAAAATGGCCAATGCGTACTCGGAATTATCAAAGGGAAATGGAGTCATGGGAAACAGTACTCTCTGGGTTATTCTTCCCAATCAGTACAAGGTTATCACGTGTCACGAGTACCTAATCCAAGGTGCGTGACCCATTAGTATTATGGTCTGTTCCCTGAGAGGAGGCAAGGTTTTTTGTCCAGGTAATGTGGTTTTTACGAGTTGATGGCATCAACTCAAGTTTTGTTATTGGTAAGGGATTCTCCATGAATCGAAGCTAATCACGTTTTCGTTTGAGTATTTTGCATACAGATTCTTGTATAATATTGGCTTATTTACAATATTCATGTGCTACAGAATAAGAATATGTTTTCTGATATGATTTGAAGTGTTTATAAATTTAAATACTTATTATTTTATTTTTCTGGAATTTGTGTCAATCCGCGAGAGAAAATAGTGCAAGGGGCATGCATGCAGTCAAAAATTGTGACATATTGTGCAAACAGAGTTTTGACTGCTAAGTCAATGAATACTAGTATTTTCAACTATTTCAACTTATTTTAAATAATTTGAAAATATATTTTGAAAGAAAATTTACACAATTAAATATTGTACAAACGAGGTTATTTTTACAAGACTGACGTGTTAGTGGTATATAAATAAATTAATCCTTGCGCTGATCCAGTATGCTAATGACCAGTGCAATTTTCCAGGGATAACTAGTGATGAAGTGTTTATATATACCTGGTAGAACATTACTTATGTTTGTAAACAAAGCGAGAAACACCTAGTTAAGATAGTCGAAGTATATCAAATATCAATCTGAAAGGGAAGAAATGAGCTGTGTCAGTTGATCAAATATTTTTATGTAAATGCCATTACTTCTTGTGCAAACAATAAAAGAACCACTGTCTTTCACAATTTAGATCTGTATCACAGCAAGCTTTAAATACAGTAAAGGTCACTTTACATGTCTTATCTTATTGTCTGCGCTACTCTGGAAAGAGAGTTCTAAGTCCCTGTCTCTTATGGTTCTAAAGTTATGGCAAAGGTTAAAGTTGACAACAGACAGAAAGAAAAACGGATAAACAGACAGGACAAAAACAATATACGCCCGGGATTTATCGATCTGGGCGCATAAAAAACATGAAGACTCTTTCCCTTTTATCTTTGGTATAATAAAATTCTTATTTGTTGCACTTCATGTGATATTATTTAATACAAAATGTTCATGGAGGTAAGCTGGTGCATAACCATGATATATATTAATCAAACTTAACTCAATATGAGTTAAGTTGTATTATAGAAATGAGTAGATAAACTTTTATAACATAGATAAAGAGGCATAACTCTTGCAACATTTAAACATCATTGACTTTTGACACTACCCTTCAAAATCATTAAACTTTGACACCATCTCCCTTTTATACCAGCATATATACTACGCGCGCGCCAATTGCAAATTCTTTCTGGAAATTCTTCTCAACAAAATTCAACAGACTAACTACCATCGAAGGAATCCTTCAAACTTTATTAGCCATTCTATAATTTTGTTAAAGTATTTAGGTCATCAAAGCAACGGTACGTACTTACTTCTATTTATTTTGATTTGGTTGACGTCATTTAGGCTTGTAAAATTGGTAACAGATTCCAGCTCCACCATCATCCTCTCGGCATTTGCCGCCATCATTGTTGCATGGTTTGTTTGAATTTTAAAGAAAACTTAAGGTTCTTCTGTTTACGAATAAGAATTTACAATTATAATGAATTATAATGATTTTGAAACACAGTAAAACCTGCACTTCATGATTTTATAATATTACCCAACGGTAATATTCGTCGGGCCCGTGCAGGCCCGCTTAGCTAGCCTTAGGCTACCATGCATGTTATAACAGTAAATATATTAGTCTTACGAATTCCTAGGGAATGTTGCGATGTAGCAAAAGAAAATCCAAGTCACCCTATGCTAGGCCTGTCAGGACCCCAACTGACAGGTCCATTGCAGACACGGCCCCCGTGATCACGGCAACCCAGGTGTCACAGCCAGCCAGCCAGACTGCTAATTCATCGGTGGCAACCCTTAATCCTCCTGAAGTCCCACAACTTCCTGAAGTCCCTCATTCAGCTAGCGTGAACTCCGAATCCTCAGTGGCAACCTCTTATCCACTTTCTATAGGGGATATTACAACGGAGTAATCCTTGACATCAGGTGAAAACCCTTTAATTAATATTACGGATGAGCTTGGGGTTCATGTCCCCCAGGCCATCAAAGAAAAAAATTGGTCAAAGCAATATATTGATTTGGCAAAAGTTATTATTTCAGAAATAGATAATCAAGATACACATAAATTCTCAATTGTTGAAGGGCAATTGGTCATCGAACCAAAAACCAAAACAACCAAAATCATTACAATGCAAAGTTGGGTTGATGTCTTTTTGATATTCGCTAGTATATACCTAGCTAGGCATCCTTCAGATATTCAGGGCATATTGAAATATATACACACAGTGCGCCTAGGCTACAGCCGAAACACAAATGCTAATTGGCTTGAATATGACAGACAGTTCCGTCTCAAAATGTCCAAAAATACATCACTTGGCTCAGTCGACGCAGAGTTGTTGCTAATATATATGCAGGCCCAACCCAGCCTCAATGCTCCACAACTAAATGCATCAATTAAATGCTTTGATTACAATCTCAAAGGCTCATGCTCCAAATCACAGTGTTTTTATCAACATGCATGCATGCACTGTAACAAGACCCATCCACGTGTACACTGCTTGGCCTACTAGTCTACACTTACTAAATCTTCAATGCCTAATACCAACTACCAACAGTCTAACACAAGATTAAATCTAACTCGCCCAACTGCAGGACAGCAAAATTATGCCCATCAATCTTCCTCGAATTTTCGTCCCTATCGCCCAAGGCAATACCAGTCACCAACACCAAGATTTAACACGCCTAGGTTTTACTCCAATTAAGCTCCCAGTATTACAGAAATACCTAGCTTTGTACCCTCAAGTTCAAGATGCCCAATTGTTACTCAATGGTTTTACATCTGGTTTTTATCTGAATTATGCAGGCCCTCAAGACTATTTACAACCAAAAAACATGAAGTCTGCTAAGGAACACGTGCAAGAATTATTGTCAATTATTAAAAAAGACATAAGCTTAGGTCGCATGGCAGACCCTTTCCCTAGCCCCCCCCCTCCACTCCAACCTTAGATGCAACCCGGTCGGAGTGTTGCCTAAAAAAGATGGGGGGGGGTGGAGGTTGATTTCAAACCTGTCGGCACCAATCGGTAATAGTATCAATGAACAAATTCAGCTCTTTCGACCAAGCAATTTCCATGATTCAAAAAAATGGGAAAGGGGCATTACTCTGTAAGATGGATTTGAAAGTGCATTTAGATTATTACCAATCCACCCTACAGATTTTTCCTTATTAGGTATGTGTATTCAAGACAAATATTATTATGATATGAGCATGTCATTTGGTTGTTCCATAGCTTGTTCAACATTTGAAAAATTCTCATCATTCCTGCACTGGTTAGTAGCACAAAAAGCCAAAAATCAAAACATTATTCATTACCTAGATGATTTTTTATTTGCAGGGAGTCAAAATACTCCACAATGTTCTCAACTCGCTGAAACATTTAAGCTAACCTGTGGCGAACTAGGCGTCCCAATAAATGATAAAAAAAAAAACGAGGGTCCCTGTACAAGATTGCGTTTCCTAGGGTTAGGGATTGACACAGTAGAACAGGTAATCTTTATTCCTGACAACAAAGCTATAGAACTACAGTATAAGCTTACCTCACTGCTTTCATCCAAAAAAGTAACACTCAAGGAAATGGAATCACTTTGTGGGTCCCTAAACTTTTTTCAAAAGCCATCCCAGGTAGCAGAGCATTTAATTGCAGGTTTTACAATGCAACAATTGGCATTAAGAAACATTACTTTTTGATAAAGGTTACCCAAGCCGTTAAGGATGACTCTAAGGTTTGGCTAACATTTTTTAAAGACTACAACGGGCGCTCTCCATTCCCTGAACTATCCTGGTCAAGTAACGAGTCCCTTAACCTTTTTACCGATAATTTCGGTTCCTATGGTGGAGGTGCAATTTTTCAGAATCACTGGGCAGTTATTTCCTGGCCAGAATCATGGGGCCCAGATATTCGAAGAGATATCACCTTTTTAGAACTAGTACCAATTCTGTTGGCTATTTGGGTTTGGGCGGATTATTTTGCAGCAAAGAAATTATTGATAAATACCGACAACATTGCTTTGGTTTATATTCTTAATACCCAAACAAGCAAGTCTCAAAGGGTCATGACACTTTTAAGGCCATTGATATTGCTTTGCATTAGGCATAACATTCAGATTTAAACTATCCATGTTCCAGGTTATCAAAACTCTATCGCGGATTCAATTTCTCGATTTCAGTGGGAAAGATTCAGAAACTTGGCTCCTCAGGCAGACATGATTCCAGTCACTATACTTCCGGCATTGATAACTCTCTTAAACGACGTGTAGAAAGTTTGCTCGAAGCAGCAGTATCTTAAATACTGCTTCAACATATCAGAAGGGCATTAACTCTTTTGAAACCTTCCGCTCTAAATATAATTTTGCCTTGACTTGGCCTCCACCAGTCCATCAGATTATTAATAACATTGCATACCTCCATACAAACCATATATCACATGCCACAGCAAGATGTTACTTAAGTGGTATCAGTTACAAAATCCAGTTAGAGGGGGGTTTGGGCAACACTAAAGCCTTTCTAGTTAAGAAAATGTTGGAAGGCTTCCGAAGGCTAAATCCAGCAAAAGACCTTAGATCCCTAATTTCCCTACAAATATTGCATCAAATGGTATCAATTCTTCCAAGAGTTTTTTTTTAAACACCTGTGAAGCCACAATGTTTTCAACTGCTTTTTATTTAGCATTTTTTGCACTGCTGCATATTAGTGAATTTGCTTTCACCAGTAACCTTACACCAGTACTATTTTTCCAAGACTTCACCATTGATGAAGAAAAAATTTCTTTGTTTATCAAAGGTTCAAAAAATGATCAATATCGTAGGGATACCACATTACAAATTACATACAATCCTCAAAGTGCATCTTTATTTGAGCATGGGCCCATTATTCTGCCATATCAACGCTAAACCTCTCACCAAATATCAGTTCACATCACTCCTACACAAAGCCGTGAAATTCATTGGTTTAGACACATCTATATTCAAATCACACTCATTCAGAATAGGTGGGGCTACTCATTTATATTCACAAGGTGTTTCTGATGAGGACATTAAGTCCAAAGGTAGGTGGAGGTCTAATGCATTCAATTCTTACATTAGATTGTAACGGTTATCATCATACCTGTAACATGCCGTATTCTAACGGAATACCAATTTTGCAGGTCTACAGCTATGTACGTCAACGCTATAACGCCAGTATTTATCCTCCACCTCCCTCTGTGTAAAAACAGTCTCCCTGTCATGGTACTAGGGCAGAATTTTGTCCGCTTGTGGCGGATGTCTTCATGTAATATATTAATCTATTTATCATACATGAAGACATATGGCCGAATTTTGCTTAAGCCTGCCACTGATTCTGTTTTCTTCCAGGTCTGTGGCCAATAATTGGGCTTATTTTAATTGACACTTTTATGGAATACATTGAGTGCTTGAAAACATTGATGAACTGATTGATTGTCATATTGACTGATTGAAAAACTCATTGATTGAAAATGTTGATTGATATGTTGTTTATTGTGTCGATGTAGATCACCTATATAACATAATGCAATGATATACTGATTTGATATAGTGTTTGTCAAATTTCATTTCAACATGTATTAGTAAAGTAAAGCCATGGCAAAGACTGCCAATACTGTGTTGTTGATCTATTCTATTGAAATAAAACATGATTTAATCTAAATTGTTTAGCTCTATCCTCCACTCTTAACATATTTAAAAAGGGTAAAATATTAACAGAAATAATCTCTCTTAATCTAAGGTTTAAAATGAACCGCACTACTTTGTTCGGGGTTTCTTGTAATCTGTGTAAGTTGTTTGTTTATTCCACAATACCAAAAAGAACTGGCATAGTCAAAATAACATTGTATCAAGGCAGAACATAGGGTCTTTCTAGAATGTGTACCAAGACAGGGTGCATTTTTATATAAAAACTTAAGTCTAGCTTTAACTTTTTGTATGAAACTTAAAACAATATTTTCACATGAAAGAAACTTGTCAATACAGATTCCTGAATATTTAACACTGTCAGAACCTTTAATAATGTGACCATTACACACAATTTTTAAATCTGTGATACTTTGAAGCTTTCTTGGAGGACCAAATAAAATAGAATTTGTTTTACCTAGATGTCTTACCTTTCAATCTATTGTCAACTAACCAAGAGGAACATTTGTCAAGAACAATGCCCACTTTTGAGCAATAATAACAAGATTCACTAAGTAAACGATCTTCATGTAAATAGCATTTTGAGTTCTTAAAAGTTTATTAACAGTTCTTCTTATGATAGCAATTTGCTTTCAAATATAGGTGAGAAGTCCAATTATACCTACTAAAAATATTCCAGTCTTCTAGTTTTATATTACATGTAGTTAGGAAGAATTTAAAATTTTAACATGTTCTGATCTTACAGAAATAACTATATACCTACACATGCAAATTCATAAGGAGATTTATTCATCATTGTTTCCTATTGAATAACTGGAATAAACATTTTCTATGTTTTCTAAATGGTCTTGTTGGACACGATTTCTAATAAAGCGTCGAACTAGCACTTGAACAAGCATCCAACACAGGAAACCACAGAAAGATACTGCAGACAACAACGCGAAACAACAGAATGATATGGGGACATCACTGGAAGTAAATTTTAATGCATAATTCTATATCATAATAGAAATGTCTCAAAATTAAAAAAAAAATGATGTTGTGTTATTTATAATTGGTCATCTCTTATTTCCACCTGATATTGATCGTGATATATTGGATACAACATATTATGGTGTCTTGTCTTTTTTAACCAAGAAATAGTTATCATAATTAATACAAGTACAAAAGTACTTGTCAAAACTGCACAGATAGCTGAAAAAAAAAATTAAAGAACATCCTCATATAATTCATCAGTGTGTGGTCTAAAATAACCTTCTGAATCAAAAGAGTCAAGTGAAAGACAAGTACTCGATCCAGTATATAAATTGGACTATTTAAAGACTGGTTTTGTTTTACTTTGATATGCAATACTCTTTAAAAAGTTATTGTTATAATAATTGTAATGAGTGACAAACAAACAGAAGAAATGGATAAATATTTACTTATAAGAATGGTTACTGCTGTATCCGTAGTCGATGTTGTATCCACAGTCGATGTTGTATCCGACCGCTGTCGGAGGTGGCTGAAATATTTAAAATTTATTAGAAAAATCATAAAAGAAATAAGATTATAAGGCACTTTTTAACATATTTGGTAGTCTTAGATGGTTGAAACATAAAAAAGTTGCATAATAACGCAATTCATGACCAATGCTACCTTATCTTTTTCTGATATTTGCAGCTAACACTGAGTTATGACTATTGATAAACAATTGCATAATGTAGGTAAGATAAATTAAGAGATATATATAATACCAATGTTTGAAACTTAAAAATAAATGTAATACCTTTACATTCTTAGATTAACGATATGGTTGAACAAATGAATAGATCAAGTTAGCTTTAAAAAAATTAAAATCATTTCGTAATGAATTAATTTGAAGCACCTTCTACACTAACCTTAACGTCCTGGCCGGGGGATTCTCTTGTGGTGGTGGTTATCTTGGTGAGAAGCTAGTTGGAAGGCTAGGGGGACACGAACATAGAATGTCAAATGATAAACAAAATACACAGATACAAACACATGGCCACAAAAATACTTACACAATGTGAAAAGTAAATTTTACTAATAAATGCAGTTAGTTGATAGTTAGTGATGGTTGATAAATTGAACCTTAACCTTAACATCCTGAGATGAGGATTCTCTTATTGTGGTGGTTGATTGATTTTATATTGTTTAACGCCGAGTCGGCAATTTTTCAGCCATATTTCGGCGGTATTGTGGTGGTAATCTTCGAGTCAATTTCCGAGAACCTTCTGCTAGAGGGAAGGCTAAGGGGAAAGTCCTAAAGAAATAACAGTAACAAAATGAAAACATGTAGAATGTCACACGATGAACAATATACACAGATATGAAAGAAAAATACCATTCACATTTCAAATCCCCTCAAAACACCTGCACAACATGACTCGATCTTAGAATTCTTTCAAGATTTGTGCAAACATCATCACATTCCGCAATGAAAATCCTGCGGACAGAATAACTGCAGCTTAAATCAATGGCTGATGATGCGTCAAAAAATTGAAACACGACTTCTCTGATAGTAAGGGCGACGCACCCACTATATAACACACCAGAGCTCTAGTCACATACCATCTTGTAGTCATTGTCTGAACATTGATAAAAATTAAAGCTATTTACGGAAGAAAATCCAAAACTTATAGCAAGAAGTGTGGCAAAAAATGTTGTACTCATATTCCTGGATCTACCTGTAATCACGCGAAAATCAGCAAATTCAATAATCAGATATCGAACCCGATGTATATTACAGTGCAGGGAAATATTTTTGTTACAGCATCAATGCTGATTTTGATGCTTCCTTTGCTTGCTGATTTTGATGCTAGTTATCTTTATCCTGATCCTGGTTTGATCCTTATCCTGATGCTGGTTTGAAACTAGGACAATGCTAGTAATGCTACCGGAAGTAGGATTATCCTGCCGGAAGTGGATAATTCAAAAACAGCATCGCTATTTTAAGCCATTAAAAATAATTTTTGGAGTGATTTTTATTTGTAATTTGTATTAAATGGCTTTTCTTTATCTGTTTTCACTTTTTAACGAAAAAAATAGCGATTTTTAAAGAATGTCGTTTTGCAATCGTATAGAAACAAAATGGCGACAAGGTGGAAGTTGGGAGTAAATGACTATATATTCATCTTGCGAAGTTATCGTAACATATTATTTGATATGGATTACAGCTTACAGTGCGATGATTTATCCTATTTGTGATGCGATTTCGATAGGTGGAGTAGCCCTTGTGTGTCCAACGTGTAGGCATGGAAACGTGATTGACATGAACATGCTGAAGTTTATGTCAAATCCAGATGAAAATTTATTGCGTGTCCTGTGAATATTTCAGCGAAATTATTATGCTTTAAATGGAAAAGTCGTAATCCAAGGAACCAATAGATCATCAGTACAGTCACTACAACCACTCAGAGGGTATGTAAACAGTGTTTTTTTAATCAGATTAAATAAAAATGGTAAAGATGATGTGAAACAGATTAGTGTTACAAAAAATTAAAAGCTCAAATTCTGAGCGATTAAGGCATTTAAACATGTTAAACCCATGTGATATTAAAAGGTCAATTTTTACAATTGAATAAGAAATAAATGAATTTTTTTTTATTGAGAATCTGCAGATGCAGTATTCTGTAGTTAATCCACAAGGTATCAAGACAGATTATACATAACCCATTGTTGCAACCCACGGCCAAAATGTACAATCTTCTCCCATTCTGACGGTGGTCAAATGAGAAAGAATATTTTGTAGCTCGATCATTAATATTTTTAGCTCATTGAAATATTGACCGATGCAAATACATGTAAATCAAAGTCAGATATTTTACTTTGATCATGATACCCAGTCGCAGTGTAAGAAACACTGTCGAATGAATGTAAATTGTTCATTTTTTAACTGGTATGGAAACAAACCCATGTTTACTTACAATGTCATATGACGTCACAATAAAGATTGAGGCATCAAGATAAAGATAAGGAATTTTTTTGTGATCAAGCACAACTTTCTCACAACTGTGAATTGCAAATTTTTGGTGTCACTTCCGTAGTGAATAAGAGAATTTAACATGCTTAATTAAGTATGGGTAATGCGCGCCGGAACTGGTTGTTGGTTCGTTTTGCAAAGAAACATCAACTTGACTGAACAACGACTGCAGTAACAAGTTTACAGCACCAACTATATCTGCAGCTTCTAATGCATTTTCTCCATTCATGACCTTTGGCTTGATGTAAATCCTGGTTTTCTTGAGGTCAATATAGTCCATTCCATTTTGAGCTGATTATTGATATTCAATTGGTGATCTGTCTGAAATCTGAGATATAGGTCGCACATCTTGAAAGTAATTGTTTCCAACGGCTGTCTGTGTGGGTGGCATATCAAACAGAGAAAGTTGACTTGGCATTGCTTCCCTAAACGTTTCCGCTGATAACACTGACATTTAATGTCGATCCCTGACAACGATGGAATGATGGAGAGAAAGGGTTAACACTGTATGCCCCAACTTTTCCATGGTGGGGACATAAAAAAAGTGGGTTAAATTGTCCTTGACTGATTACTTACCAATAGACAATCAGGTATTTCATAGGCAAATCCTTATTTTCAGGTACTCTGATGGGCTTCTTGGAATAAATGAAAATTTTGCTTCGGAAACAATAAACTCCAAAAAAGGTCTTCATTAAGCTTTACAATGTTTTTTTCTTCTCAGGACGTTCTCCTCATTTGCGTGTCGATTTCTCACTGGAATGTTTCCTCTGCTTAAGCTTTTTGGTCTTTTCTCTAACTCACTTTTAGCATGATCAACCACCCGTTCTGAAGGTGATTTCATTTGTATTTTTGGTTTTGCCTCTCCTTCAAGTGACTGTTTAGCGTATTTGTCAATGGATACCATGTATGGAGATGTATTGTTTCTTAAACCACCTCAACGTTGGTAACGCAGGTACCCCCCTGAAAAAATAAGCTTAAATCTATTTTGGTTTAATATATCTTTTTTTTTTACTTTGATTACCAATACTTACTTTTTATATTTCAGGTGATTACCAATACTTACTTTTTATATTTCAGGAAAAGCACAAGCCATTAAGATTACCAATAGGATTGCTGAAGTACAGTTACGGTGAAAAAAGGTACAAACAGGTAAAAAATACAGTAAAAAAGCAAACAGGGACAACAACAATTGTACTTCCCCGAGATGCCGGATACGAGGAAACTAACACAAGGAGGGAAAAGTTGTATAGGAAAGTTGGCATGCATGGAAGCTCAATTAGGAACTTTAATGGGAATATAGTAAATCCAGAAACATTTACAACAATACTAGAATGGGTAGAGAATGAACAAAAACACCAACAAAAAGCACGGCTCTACCTATTGACCAAGAAAAAAGTATAAAACCTTTCATGGTATAATCTGAGTAAGGATTCACGTTCCCTTGTTTATCTGTGTGTATAAAGAACAAAATTCGTTATTAGCAATAATTCGCCGCAAATATTACGATATTTTAATCATCTTTGTATTATTGTTTGATGTCATGCATTAAAGTATAAGGAAGATGCGAAGTAAATTCTACAGGTACAAAATTAAATTAGTTTGGGTCCATAAAATCCTTCAAAGAAAAAAAAATACAAGGATTAATAGTAAGTATATCGTAACTATTTTCACCGAAAAAAGGGAAGAGCAAAGCTGGGAAATTAAATTTTCAAAATTAGTTGTGTAGATATTGATAGCGAAAATAAAATTCCATATCTTACAAATATCATCCGTTTTCTAGATTTGAAACTATTTGCATATATTTACATTAACATTTAATATAAAAATTGACAAAGAGAATGTGGAAATTTGGAACCTTCTTAAAAATTTGTTACCACTCTTTTTTCTCTAAATTTTACAAATATAAAAAAAAATACTACGCTCTGCATTGTCTTATTTAGAATAACAGGGAAAAGTGGGCTTTTTAATTTAATATTCTTAATAGCAACTAAACATTTTTTTTTATTTTTTAAAAAAGAAAGTTTTTATAATACAAAAGCAAGATTAAGAACTATTGTTTTTTACAGGCCAATTCTAACCGGGGGTGCACGGGAGGCCTTCGAGTTCATAAAAAATATGCTCTTTTTATCTCCGTATTATTTTAATACTCTCCAAAATTGCTTTTTTAGAAATGTAAGCTTCTAGTTTAAACTCCAGAAGTCTAAATTTGATTTTTAAATGATGTTATCATTAAAATGAATAACGTCGTACTCACGTCAAATAGGAAAATACGGGAATTTTCGGTAATTATCAAAATAGAGATAAAGTAACAAAAAATCTAGAAAGAACTCGTATCATTTCTTTTTTTAAATAAATTTATTTTTACGCACAGACACAGTTGATAAATTTGTCTAACCTGTTTAGAATTTACTTGCAATTTCTTAAAATAACTCCCTCTTGAAAAATGTTTATTTTCCTATGCATTTATTAGAAAAACGTCATAACAGCACCATCAACAATACCATGTTCAAGGCGGCACTGCATAAGAACAGCTTCGACAAATTTGATAAATATTTTATATAAAATAAACTGTAAATACTACAGAACGATTTGACAAATTTTCAGTGTATGTTTTTCCGTGAGATTTTTTATGGGCTAAATCCGCGACCCACCTTTAGAATTAGCGTAATTATAACAGCCAAGTTGTATAATTGTCTAGATATCTATCTACTGGAATGATTACAGAAATCACTTCGTGTTTAAGTAGACGGTTGAAGATAATCAATGATAAAAGATTGTTTTTTAAATATTCAAACTTTGTATGATTCCAATGATGGGCAACAAACCAATTTTTAAATATAACTAGAGCCGAGCTCGTTGCAAAGCAACGAGTAGGTCTTCCGTCCTGTTTAACCGGAAGTAACCTTCATTTTAAAAAACAAGAGGCCCATGGGCCTTATAGGTCACCTGAGCATTATGCAACAACTTTCCAGTGATTGAATTTGATTCATATTTTAAGCCAGATGCTATGGCATTCACAATTTTGAAAGAGCTGGAAGTCCATTGGTCATCATAACTATACACTTAGCAGTTGCTTAGTTTGGTTACTTAATACCCATAGGCAGGGTAGGGGAACAAAAAATGCATTTCAACTAATCAGTAATATTCAGCAATAATCAGTAGTGTCCCTACCACACATGAACCCCTGACCCTTAGGCCTAGATCTACACATTGAACAATTTTTGTACAGGCATTCTTGTTTTTCAAAAATATTTGATTAATACCAAGGAGCAGGTTTCAAACAATTCATTATATATTATATTTTCAGTATATACATACAGCCCCCCTCCCCCCCCCTCTATGGAACCCCTGACCCTCGGGCCTTGAATTTCACAATTCTGGAAGATTATCATAACTATATAGGTAGTTCATATGCATAATACCCAGGAGCAAAGAAGAAAATTTTCAAAGATTTAATGTATTTGCACTATATAATCAATAGAGCCCCGCCCTAACACCGGAATTCCTGACCCTGGGGCCATAAAATTTATAGTTTTCAAAGAGGCATTCTTGCTCATCATAACTATATAGGTAGTTCATCTGCTTAATACCCAGGAGCAAAGAAGAAATTTTTTTCAAAGATTTAATGTATTTTCACTATATAATCAAAAGAGCCCCGTCCTAACACCAGAACCCTTGACCCTGGGGCCATATATAAAATTCACAATTTTGGTAGAGGCATTCTTGCTCATCATAACTATGCACTTTGTAAGTTTATTTAATACCCAGGAGCAGAGAAGATTTTCAAGGAATTCATGTATTTTCACTATATAATCAGTAGAGCCCCCCCCCCCCTTAACACCAGAACCCCTGACCCTGGGGCCATAAAATTCACAATTTTGGTAGAGGCACTCTTTTTCATCATAACTATGCATTTAGTTAGTTTATGTTATACCCAGGAGCAGAGAAGAAGATTTTCAAGGAATTCATGTATTTTCACTATATAATCAATAGAGCCCCGCCCTAACACCAGAATCCCTGACCCTGGGGCCATAAAATTCACAATTTTGGTAGAGGCACTCTTTTTCATCATAACTATGCATTTAGTTAGTTTATGTTATACCCAGGAGCAGAGAAGAAGATTTTCAAGGAATTCATGTATTTTCACTATATAATCAATAGAGCCCCGCCCTAACACCAGAATCCCTGACCCTGGGGCCATAAAATTCACAATTTTGGTAGAGGCACTCTTGCTCATCATAACTAAGCACTTAGTAAGTTTATTTAATACCCAGGAGCAGAGAAGAAGATTTTCAAAGAATTCATGTATTTTCACTATATAATCAATAGAGCCCCGCCCAATCACCAGAATCCCTGACCCTGGGGCCATAAAATTCACAATTTTGGTTGAGGCACTCTTGCTCATCATAACTATGCACTTAGTAAGTTTATTTGATACCCAGGAGCAGAGAAGAAGATTTTCAAAGAATTCATGTATTTTCACTATATAATCAATAGAGCCCCCCCCCCTTAACACCAGAATCCCTGACCCTGGGGCCATAAAATTCACAATTTTGGTTGAGGCACTCTTGCTCATCATAACTATGCACTTAGTAAGTTTATTTAATACCCAGGAGCAGAGAAGAAGATTTTCAAAGAATTCATGTATTTTCACTATATAATCAATAGAGCCCCGTCCTAACACCAGAATCCCTGACCCTGGGGCCATAAAATTCACAATTTTGGTAGGGGCACTCTTGCACATCATATCTATGCACTAAGTTAGTTTATTTTATACCTCGGAGCAGAGAAGAAGATTTTCAAAGAAATCATGTATTTTCACTATATAATCAATAGAGCCCCGCCCTAAATCCAGAACCCCTGACCCTGGGGCCATAAAATTCACAATTTTGGTAGAGGCACTCTTGCTCATCATAACTATGTACTTAGTTGGTTTATTTAATGCCCAGGAGCAAAGAAGAAGATTTTCAAAGAAATAATGCATTTTCACTATATAACCTGTTTAGCCCCACCCTAGCCCTAGAACCCCTGACCCCAGGGCCATGAATTTCACAATTTTGGTAGAAAACTCAATGCTGATTACAGTCATGCAAACAGTTTGACTGCTTGATGTCCAGGAGTAAAGAAGAAGATTTTTAAAGATTGCATTAATTTTAGTGGTTTTGGCCCCACCCCTCAGGCCCCAGGGGGGCAGGGATCATGAAATTCACAATTTCTGTTCCTCTTCACCCACAGATGTTTTGTGCCAAATTTGGTTGAAATTGGTTCAGTGGTTGCAGAGAAGAAGCTGAAAATGTTCAAATGTTAACGCACGACGCACAACGCACGACGCACGACGACGGACGAAAACGGATAGCAATAGGTCACCTGAGTTTACTCAGGTGACCTAAAAAGAGTAATGAAGTCCAAAAATAAGTTAATCCTCCAAATCTATGTTTAGTATTGCAAAATTAAGCCATTCTTTGGTACTCCCGGTTTGACCGGAAGTGACGACGACGGACGAAAAATTTATATTTAAGCTTCAAGTGACACATGTTACCCAAAAACCTGTCAAAAACGGCAAAAATATGCATTTTCTGACTACTTCCGGTTCGACCGGAAGTGACGTCGACGGACGTATTTTGACGACCCCCTCAGATAAAGCTTGATATTTTGAACAACTTTGCTTCTTTGATGTATAAGAAATTCTCAATACTGTTTGAGATATCTGGAAAAAACTTTTGGCCCCTCTAGGTCCCTTAATTTAGGGGTCAGCCCTTTTTTCGACATATCATTTGAAAGATCTTATAATTCTGCACAAATTATGTGCTATATATTTTAACAAAATATTTTAGTTTAGAAGATAAAAAGAAAAATACGAGTAATTTTTTGTTCTTTTAAGCGTTCTAATTTTTGACCCCTATATAGCGCCATTTTGAATAGAGAAATCGAAAAACAAAAACCGATGTGCACAACTTCAATCCTTCTATTATCTAAAATCATTAAATTTATGCTCCAGCTTTAGCCGTCTCTGAGCCTTTGTCTGGAAACGAAAGCCTATAAATTTTCCTTTAAAGGGAAATAACTCAAAACCGGAAGTGGCTTTTTGAAATTTTAGACAGCATTTTGATAGAGTTTATTAACGTCTATAACGTCTGAAAATTTGAGCGAAATCCATTGAGAAGTGAGCGAGATATGAGGCCTCAAAGTTGCGGTCTAGGAAGCAGAAGAAAAAAAAGAACTAGAGCAAAGCTCGTTGCAAAGCAACGAGTGGGTCTTCCTTCCTAGCGATAAGCAAAAGATGAAATGTTTCTGTCTAGATTGTCAACTTTGCTAACATTCTCTTTTTCGATTTGTCTCAAAAACCCTTACTTGAATTCTTTAATTTGGTGTGAGCATGAGGTCTAAAGGGTACTCTCTCTAACAGCATTCTTGAAATCGTTTCCACAACAGTTTAACTTCCAATATTGTTTTGAACGTAGTTTATTGATATCAATCAAAAGGATTGGAAACAAGTTCTAAATAACTTAGTGAATTCCTCTCCTTATATAATACAATATGTCATGCAAAAAGAAAAAAAATAATACAATTGATACATGAATAAATAGATACAATATAATGTAATACATCATGTAGAGAATCTACATGTTTCGTCAATAAATTTATGAACAGCAGCAAAAATTCTGTTATTTATCTGTAAAGGCAAATTAACATCACCACATAATAATACATTAATATCAATAGAAACCAAATCAAGCATGAACAAATGATTAAAAAGAGTACTTCTAGCACTGGAATAATTTGTGCATGCAAAAAAGAAATGATACACATCTTCATTTTTTTTACATAAACATAATGGACTACTTACAATATTTCGTTTATATAGATCATCGTTTAGTATACAGTAATGTCTTAACTTGGTATGAATGATATTTGTGTATCATTTGCCAAAAGAAAAGTATGGTGGTGGAATATCAATTTTTGTTGTCAAGTTTTTTCTAAATGCTTTGACTGTAACGGCTTCTCTCGTATCTGTTTTTAATAAATTTTGTAGCGTCAGGTACGAATGAGTTTCTAAATAGTTCTAATCTACACTTAGGAACAACATCTTCCAATATTATGACTTTTGATATCGGATATATCATGTTTGTTGCAATTATGTTTGTAAAACGTGTCATACTACAGAAACATAAGTGTTTTGCTACATTACCATCTTAAAAATGGCTTTAAATTCATTTAATATACAATATAACTAGGTAAATAAAATAAACAAATTATATAATTATTCAAAAAATCCAAATGTATTTACAATAATGATGAACAATCTTCATTAGTTGCAATCAGTAAGTAGAACAATACTTTTATATTAAACGCACAGAAATGTGTTGTGTATGTTTTGAATTTGAAGCTTTCCACTAGCAACTAGTGGTACCTCAATAGGAGTGTAAAATTCTCTGAAAGGTATATTGTGAACATATTACATATGGCTGTGTATTCTTTTTTAGCGGCTTTGGCGGAATGCAGCAATCACTAAATCAAGTACAAAGCTAAAAGTCTTGTAAATAAACATAAATAAGAATATCTACGCTTACTTATTCAAAAGTCAATTTCCACCAAATATTGTACAAGCTAAATATAATACATTTACAGCATTAAAGAAACAAATCTCTTTGAAGGTATTGCCCTGCATAAGAACAATTTGAATCCCCTACACTAAGGATGCTCTGTGCCAAGTTTCACTTTGGTTCTGGAAAATGATATTGTGAAATTTTAGACAATGATGATAATGGATAAAACTAGTGCTAATTGTAATGGGGACCGTTACAGATGTTCCCCAAACGCTCCCCAACTCCTTTTTGGTGCCATATTCCCTGTAAGCTTCATTAAATAAGACAAACTCTGTGCATTTTGACTTTAACAACGTTTTCTCAGAAGGATACCAATTATATTCAAATTTTAGCATTGTACCCGTGCGCATGTGAATGCATGTCCGTTATGATCATATCATCTTGTCTACACTATCTACATATTTTAATATACAATATATTAAAGCATTCAGTCCAAAAGTATGAAAAATCACTCTATCAAATGTATTTTTCATTTCACTCGTTCCAAATGCACGCACGTGCGTGCACGTGCATGATGACCATACCTTCGTGTAGGAGTCCCTTACATCTATCTATATTCTAAATCCCATCCTGTTTGGTTGAAAAACAAGGGAGTTATAGCCATTTCAAGTTTAAGCCAATCAGATTGCAGCACACGTGCATGCGCGTGATTTCATGATTTTTTTTCTATATCATATTGTAGGATATCCTACTGCATGACTATGTTTTATATTTCAAAGCATTTCGTCAAAAAACAAAGTAGATATAGCCATTTAAAGTTTCAGCCAATCAGATTGCAGCACGCGGGCATGCGCATGCTTTCATGAAAATTCTTATATATCATGCCGTAGATCTTCATAATGTAGGTCTATGTTCAAAATTTCAAAGGATTATGACAAGAAACAAGAAAGATATTGAGACTTTTGTTTCAGCCAATCAGACTGTAGATCTCCCTAATGTATGACTATGTTCAAAATTTCAAATGATTTTATCGAAAAACAAAAAAAGATATTGAGACTTTAGTTTCAGCCAATCAGAGCAAAGCACACGTGCATGAGCGTGCGATCTTGCTATTTTGACCATGTCAGCTTGTGCATACTACAAATATATCTTTACATTATAAGTTTCAAAACATTTCGTCAAAAAAAGAGAAGTTACGGTTATATCCATTATATATTGGTCATTTTAAGTTGCAAGCACGTGCGCGCAAAATGACCTTGATTCCGCAAATCTACATAACATGCCTACTTACCCTAAAAAGGTTTCACCTAAGTCGGATGTGTAGTTTACAAGATCACTCGCGCACAAAATTTTCCCAGGAAGAAAAATAAGAATAATAATAATAAGAAACAGAGTAAAAACAATACGTTCCCCAACTTCGTTTGGGGAACATAATTATGTTTTTAAAAAATTTACTGGTTCCTTTAGCTCAGATGGGCTAATAAGTATGCAACAGGCAAAGTTTTGCAGTTGACATTGAAATGCGACTGGACATCTCTTCAATCTTGTTTTAGAAAACTACATGTACATGCCCTATGTACTGAATTCCTGGGAATCATACATATGTTTATGCCTTTAATTAGTTGTATGTACCAAAATAACATTTTATTTACATTATACTGTAAAAAAAAAACACATATATGTATTACAAGATCTTATATTCCTGCTGAAGACAGAGGATATGGAAATAACGAACAGTATTCAATCTCAACGTCCATTAAACAAATATACAAAATAAGAGCAGAGCAAACACGGACCTCCGAAACATCAGAGGTGGGATCAGGTGCCATGGAGGATCTATCTTAATCATTATAATAAGTAAGTCTAAACTTTGAAAGGGAAGACCTTAATAAAGAGGTCAACATGCTACACAAACAAAATATTATTATATTTAAAAAACATAGGTAATCAGAGATTACAGAGCTCACCTCAACGAATGTTGTCTTTAAGTAAGGGAAAGTCACACAATTAACCAACAAAAAGTGCACATTCCAAAAATGAAAATATTTAAGCAATTTTAATCTGATACTTTGAAATAGACCTACATAAAAAATTTAAACTAGTTCTTCTTCATGAAAATGTAATCAAAATCCAGCATCTGAAGCAAATTTGAGATTTTTCATCTCTTGATGCAACATTTGTGCAAGTTTGGTTTATACAATGTTATATAAGCCTTATAGTTTTTTGGTAATAGACCTGCACCCATAACTTTTACCTGGTCTATTATCTGAAAAATGTATGTCGAATTCAGCATCCGAAGCAAGTCCATTAGTGTGCATCCTAAGATGTATCGTCCGTGCAAGTTTGGTCATTAAAGAACTCATAGTTACTTGGAAATGAATCACTCACGAAAAACTTTAACCCATTCACTCAACCAGAAAATGTAGGTCAGATTCAGCATCCGAAGCAAGCCTGGTAGTATGCATCCTTAGATGTATCATCCATGCAAGTTTGGTCAACATAGGGCTTATAGTTACTTGGAAATAAAACCTACACCAAAAACTTCAACCTGTTCACTCAACCGGAAAATGTAGGTCAGATTCAGCATCCGAAGCAAGCATGGTAGAATGCATCCGTAGATGTATCATCCATGAAAGTTTGGTCAACATAGGGCTTATAGTTACTTGGAAATGAAACCTGCACCAAAAACTTTAACCTGTTCACTCAACCGGAAAATGACGGTCAGATTCAGCATCCGAAGCAAGCCTGGTAGTATGCATCCTTAAATGTATCATCCATGCAAGTTTGGTCAACAAAGGGCTTATAGTTACTTGGAAATGAAACCTACACCAAAAACTTTAACCTGTTCACTCAACCGGAAAATGTAGGTCAGATTCAGCATCCGAAGTAAGCCCGGTAGTATGCATCCTTAGATGTATCATCCATGCAAGTTTGGTCAACAAAGGGCTTATAGTTACTTGGAAATGAAACCCACACCAAAAACTTTAACCTGTTCACTCAACCGGAAAATGTAGGTCAGATTCAGCATCCGAAGCAAGCCCGGTAGTATGCATCCTTAGATGTATCATCCATGCAAGTTTGGTCAACATAGGGCTTATAGTTACTTGGAAATGAAACCCACACCAAAGACTGCACCAAAAATGTTAACCTGCTCCAAAAACATTAACCTGGTCATTTCTTTGCTGAAATTGCAGCATCTGAAACTTTGACTGGTACAATGAAACACACTAGAACCATCTTCCATGCATGTCTAATCAATATAGGACATAGAAGTACTTAAAAAGAAAACTGCTCCAAAAAAATTAACCTGGGACGCCAACGCCGACACCGACACCGACGCCGAGGGTATTACATAAGCTCCCCCAACTTCGTTGAGGTGAGCTAATAACATTTATTCCAATGTAATTACTGGTACATGTATTTCTGTTACAAAAACTATTTCACTTTAAAAACTGAGAGCAATTGATATGTTCATATTTGTGGATTTATGTTGTCAAATCAAAATTTAACAAGCATTCTGAGAGTATTGCATAAGCAATACATGTCCCCTACCGGGTTCCCCTTTTTCTTCAGGATGCCATTTTTTAATGTGCAAAAGTCATGTCCAAGGTTAAACTGAAAGATTTTCAAGTTGTAAATGCCTTAAATCTAATAAAATAATAAACATTAAGACGACAATTCAACTCATTTATCCATCGTCTTTTCCTCGCTTCATATTTTTGTCGACAATCGGAAGTTAGCGCAGTTCGAACCCGATCTTAATTAAGCGATTATGAAAAATATTCAAAATGCCATAATTCTGTCAGAAATCAATGGAGCGAAACGAAATTCAAACTTGATCTGTAACTCATTAAGATACACTCACTTACCAAAATTCAGCTTAACATCTGCAAGCGTTTAGAAAAAAAGTGCGGAAAACCAAGTGGGAATGAAAAATATTCAAAATGCCATAATTCTGTCAAAAATTAATGAAGCAAAACGAAATTCAAACTTGATCTGTAACTCATTAAGATACACTCACGTACCAAAATTCAGCTCAATATCTGCAAGCTTTTAGAAAAAAAGTGCGGAAAACCAAGTGGGACAGACTGACGGGGACAGACAGACAGACGGACAGACAGACAGACGGACGGACGGACGGACGGACGCAGAGGAAACCTATAGTCCCCTCCGGTTTCACCGGTAGGGGACTAAAAATGATACACAGTGTGTTTAAAAGTTGTCTTCACAAACCAAAAATTGACTTATTTTCACTATGCTGTTTATTCCATGTCACATCCAAACAGATGATCTTCTGGCAAATCATGGTCATGCTTGGTATCAAAATTCAGTATTCAGATGAGTCAAACCTATCCAAATGAAATTGAAATTTTTTAATTTATAATTCTTTTACTAATAAAAAGTGCAATTCATGAGATTATAAATTAGATTATCAAATTGAGAGATAAGATATTGTCACATTTTTTGTGTATAATTTGTAAATTTTAATGTACTCTTTCATCAATTAAAAGAAGTTTACACTAATTAAGGCAGTCATTTATGCTATCCCCTAATAAGACAACATACAAGTGCAAAGTAATCATGCACTAGTGGGTTTAGGATAATGTGCTACAGTATTTATGACAACATACTAGCACGAGGTGACAATGTGCTAGCATGTACGTCAGTGATAATATGCCAGCACACTGAATCCAACATTCAGTGAAGCTAACACTCAACAGATTGTTTAGAGTTGTGTTTGCATGATATTTTGTTTTGTGTAAACACAGCAGCGTGTTGTTTAAAGCTGCATTGGAGTGGCAGTCTGTTGAAATTAACATGCTAACACACTGCAACTTCACATCATTGGAACACCATAATTTTAAAACTGGCAAACCAATATCTATTAATGATTACTAACTAGGTAATTGCAACTGTAAATGCTGATTTCATGGTGACAATAATACCGGTAATTCACTGTATATCTGAGAACTGATCAATTATAATAAGGCGTGTCCAGATAGGGCCACTTGCTAAAGCTCAATAGCACTTTCATAAAAACGTGCCATCTTACCGACACAAAAGACGCCATTACGCTATCACACAGCTCGCCATCACAACACTGAACAAGAGGCCCAGGGGCCACAGCGCTCACCTGAGCACATCGGGCTTGAATTTAACCCCCCCCCAGGCGTTCATCATTTGAACAAACTAGAATCAACACTACCTGAGGATGATTCCATATAAATATCACTAAACATAGCTTTGAAGTACTTGAAAAGAAGATTTTAAAAGGTTTCACTACATATCCCTATGTAAAACTTGGGTCGGACATTTTAGCCCCACCCTTGCCCCGGTGGTCATGATTTGAACAAACTTAAATCTACACTACTTGAGGATGATTCCACATGAGTTTCATTTTTCCTGGCCCAGTGGGTCTTGTGAAGAAGAATTTGAAAGATTTTTATTATATGCAGACCTGCCTACCCTTTTCATTGCAAGGGTGTAATTTCAGTACATTTTTGGTGGAGTTTTAGAGGTAAAAGCGTAATCAATCATGTTTTCCTATTTTGTTGTTCTACTACATGTATGTTACCTTTTTTTTGTTCGAAAACAAACCAACTTATACATTACTAAACAAAGCTGGCATAAACTCATCTTTTTCGAATCATGTATTGGCAAAAAAGTGTTGTAAAATACCAGTATCCTATATTAACTCAAATCAAAATCACGCCTTTGATCAGGTCCAGTCCAAAGACTTTTTCTACCTACGTATCTAATAGCTACGTAGGTATTTAAATCTACCCAAAGTAGCTATTTTTACCTACTTTTGGTATTATCTACATTTTGTGTCCAAATGACTGAACGGCGCAACATGGTGATACCATAATTTTTGATACAGTTACACTAAATAAATGCGGAATAAGACAAAATTTTGTTTCTATGCAAAATTGATAATATACGAAGTAATCATTTTTTGGCCAAAATTTGGTCATATCCATCATTAGTGTGACTGTATCAAGAAATTCAGTGCTCACCATGTTGCGCCGTTCCTGCGTTTGGCCACAAAATGCAAGTAAAGCAGAATGTAGGTAAAAATAGCTACTTTGGGTAGGTTTAAATACCATTAATAGCTACGTAGGTAGAAATAGTCTTTGGACTGGACCTGTTGATGGAGCATTTGATCATTTTGTATCAAATCACTTAATTGAAGGCTTGCGTTTGCAAGTTGGCACAAATCTTACATAATAACACTGTATTTTATCTTTTTATCACTCACATTTCTCTATCTTGTTCTAAACAATGTTAAAATGAACTAAATTGAGCATAAATAATGGCTGTACTTATTTCAATATTTAATAGTTAACGTTAGTAATAGTGCCTTCTCGTGTTCGTCCGAATCTTCGCCATACCAGCAGTTTACATATAACTACACTGTACTTGGTATATTACGTACGTTATCGAACTGACCCTCTATTAATTACTTTTACTGAAACTTCTCATTTCATTTCAGCAAGTCCTACTTTGACTCTAAATTTAGACGTTCATAATGTATTTTAAACAAAATTATCACAAGCGTAAAATTAATACAAGTGGCGTAATAGCATAATTTTGTGGTAAAAAGCGGAGGAATTACGCCAAAAGCGGAAGGGTAGGCAGGTCTGTATATGTTCCTATGTTAAACTTGGGTCGGCCATTTTGGCGCCACCCTTGCCCC
>NW_026938387.1:62500-114625 GCF_032062105.1 Saccostrea cuccullata
CAGACAGCAGCACAAATCCCTGCCCATAATGCGAGCTCTTATGATAAGACCTTGGCAAAAGAAGATTGTGACTTGCACATTGCTCCACACAATTTTTCCGCAGTATACTTTGGACCCACAGTGCTTAGCTTCTTTAAAATGTTTAAGCTACATTCAAAAATTCATTTCTATTTAATTTGAATTAGCTATCCTTACTCATGTTCACATGGAGCTAATGGGAAGTAATTTAATGAGCAGTGAATTCGTTCGAATTAAACATTTGAAAAAACTCTCAGTGTGAACACTGAGCATGGATGCACCAAATGTCAAATGCGGCTTGACAAGCACAATCTAAATTAAAACTAAATAAGTATTGCCCTCACCCTTACAGTCACACTGTCAATAAATAATTAGTTGAATATATTCTGTAACATTAAGTGCAGTTTGAATTATAGAGTATGATATATTCTGTAACATTAAGTGCAGTTTGAATCATAGAGTATGATCACTATGATAGATAGTAGGACTGTTGAAATTACATCCTCAAATTTAAAAAAATAAAATATAAAGCTGTGGGGATTTACAAGGTAAACAGAGAGCGTCTGAACTGTAAAACAGATAATATATCGGTGTGTCTGTGTATTTCTAATAACATCAATGTATGTCACTGTCATGTAATCAGTAGTGTAAATTTTAAGTAATAAAAATATTCTAACCTTCATTCCAATGGTCCAGGCCAATCATACATTAAAATGTCGCCGTCAGCTCTTTCATCACTCGATACAATTATCACTGGGGAATCCGAAGCAGAGTCAAGAGTGATCATCCTTGTTAATGTGACAGTCAGAATTTCCTCGTAAACAATTCACACAAGATTCTTAGAATATATGAATAAGGATAATTCTGCTTAGAATAATGTTCCAGAGAAGTGACAAAGTACTCCGTAGCTGCAGATTAAATGAGTGTACATGTCCACAAACGGATTCTTTGTGAGAAAATGTTCAACTTCACAAATCATTCTATTTTCAGTTTGTAAACCATGGCAAACATGTGGCCGACGTCGACTCGAAGGGGCACACTAAAAACGGGATATACTTGAGACCTGATATTTACCTGACGTTTTGATTTTTAATTAAATGGTAATATTGAGTATTTTAAATTACTTATGTACAGACTTTATGACTTCGAAGCATATGCTATACAAAAATTCAATTGTTTGGAACATTTACAGACAAATTTGAATAAGGTCAAATCAGTGTTTAGTACATCGCGTCTTTAGTACCTTCCTATTTCCCACAATGCCGCGCGTTGTTTACAAACAAGCGCGAAAAAATCCTCTAAACTAGGTACTAATTATTGTTGTGTACATCATCACATTTTAAAATTATTTGAATAAAAAGAAAACAAAGAAACACCGAATAAAAACTATATCTTTTAGATGCATCAACTAAAAATGTGCACATGTATGCAGTAAAGGCTTGGCTGGCTATAGTAGACAACTTGTTCCTGAAAGGTTTCTCACGTACATGTACTTGTTTTATAAAAAAAACAATTAAATATAGCTGGAAGTTTATTTCTTTTTATATCAAATGACAAGATTTTATAAGTTCGAAATTATTTCAGTCAAACTTTTTCATAATATACCAATACTTTTAGCTATCAGAAAAAAGTATGTATGAGCTATTAACCCCTAATTATAGGGGCCAGCCCCTTTTCGTTAATCAAATATGAAAGCTCTCGTAATTACCCACAACTTTTGTTCTATATTTCTTACCAAATTATTCTCGGTTTAAAAGTTATTACACAAAAAGTAGCAAAAATTCAAAGAAAAAAATTACTAAAATTTGCCGTTTTATAGCTTCCAAACTTTAAGAAATCAGCTATATAATTTTATCGTTGTGCACATCTACAATGTATTGGCTACAAGTTCTCCAACTTTCGTGTAAATATCTTATGTCATTTTTGAGATTTTCAGTGGAAACGAGACATCAAAAATTTTCAATTAAAGGGCAATAACTCACAAATAAAGGCATGCATAAAAAAACTGAAAACAGGTTTAAATAGGTTTAAGTACAAGCTATCTATCCTGAAAGTTTCATAACGATCAGTCCAAAGGTCTTTGAGAAATCGCCTGTCAAAAGTCGAGCGGGAAAAAAAAAAGAATAATAAGAAACAATAGAATAACAGTAGGGTCTTCCGAAGGAAGAGGAAGACCCTAATAATAATCTTTACCAACAGAATCAGTAGAAGGTCTTCTGTTGGAAACGGAAGACCTTAACTAGAACTGTCCAAACGGGACAAAATACCCCCCGCTGGGTTTTTCAGAAGTAAGTTTTTCTATAATAAATATACATGTATGTATCAAACAGGAATTATGAAATTTTTATTCCAGTGACCTTGAACTTCCCCCAAAAGACCTCGGGTCAAGGTCATGACACACCCTTGGATCATGGGCAATCTTTCAGTGAAATGAGAACCCTACCAAGTTTATCCATAAGAAAGATATGGACCTGACTTGAATTATGAAATTTTTCTTCCAGTGACCTTGAACTTCCCCCAAAAGACCTTGGGTCAAGGTCATGACACACCCTTGGGTCATGGGCAATCTTTGTGTGAAATAAGAACCAACCATATCCATAAGAAAGATATGGACCGGACACGAATTATGATATTTTTCTTCCAGTGACCTTGAACTTCCCCAAATAACCTTGTTTCAAGGTCATGACACACCCTTGGGTCATGGGCAATCCCTGTGTGAAATAAAAACCTACCAAGTTTATCCATAAGAAAGATATGGACCGGACACGAATAATGAAACTTTTCTTTCAGCGACCTTGAACTTCTCTAAATGACCTTGGGTCAAGGTCATGACACATTCTTGGGTCATGGGCAATCTCTGTGTGAAATAAAAACCTACCAAGTTTATCCATAAGAAAGATATGGACCAGAAACGAATATTGAAACTTTTCTTTCAGCGACCTTGAACTTCTCCAAATGACCTTGGGTCAAGGTCATGACACACCCTTAGGTCATAAGCAATCTCTGGGTGAAATGAGAACCTACCAAGTTCATCTATAAAAGATATGTATCAAACATGATTTATGAAATTTTTCTTCCAGTGACCTTGAACTTCCCCGAATGACCTTGGGTCAAGGTCCTGACACACCCTTGGGTCATGGTCAATCTTTGTGTGAAATGAGAACCTACCAAGTTTATCCATAAAAAAAAGATATGGACCGGACACGAATTATGAAATTTTTCTTCCAGTGACCTTGAACTTCCCCAAATGACCTTGGGTCAAGGTCATGACACACCCTTAGGTCATGAGCAATCTTAGTGTGGAGTAGTAGATTCTAATGTCCCTCTGTAAGAAAGATATGGACCGGACACGATTGCACAGACAGACGGACGGACGGACATACAGACAGACGGACAGACAGACAGACGGACAAGGTGATTCCTATATACCCCCCCAAACTTCGTTTAAGCACTTTTAAATTTTTTTTTTATAAAATACTAGGTAATATGGGGGCGATTATCTTCGTTTTACCCAATAAATACCTTGGTGTGTTCCGGAGTCGCTTGGACTTTGCAAGGGTTTTGACTTTTTCACCCGTCTTGTAATCGTCGTCTGGAGATTTTTTGTAGTTGAAGTTCAGAGTTCTACACACTTCTAACAAAACTTCAGATTTTGAAGAGTCAATCCTGTTCGGTACTAGTTGTACATCCGACAATTTAAAGGGGGTTTGTGCTCGACTAGCATCCGTAAGTACTGAGTGTTTTGAAACATCGAAACAGGCGATTCTGTTAAACTCATTTCTTTTGGTTTGAACAACTGCATTAAAGTACCGAGAATTCGTCATACTCGTGCGAATGGTAGAAACGTTTTGGACAAAACCCGATACAGTTCTAGCTTCAACTTTTTTCGATGCTGACATCTTGAGTTCGTTCGCTGAATTGTGTTGGGAAAAGGTGGCAGAGGATAGGTTTTTTTGCAATCAAAACGTTTGACTGACGGTTTACTTAATATTGAGCTGCTTTAAAAATGTGCATTGAAAAATTTTAAATTCCCTCTACATGTAATAATAGTATGAAGTAGTCCCTAGAGAAAATTTGAAGCTTTTAGGAATAAAACATGTACAACTTACACAATGAGCCCTAAAGATGGCGCAGGGACAATCTCAAAATTTCATGTGAATCAAGCATATTTTCACTATTTCGCCTAAGCCGCATCTGCTTCCAGGCCCGTGCGCCTGACCTAAGCTACCACACAAATTGCAGAATAACATTTGTACATACCAATGAACAGCAAGAGATAATGGCTCAACCACCTCGTTTTCAAGCTACAATTCATCCTGTGAACCCACCCCGCTTTTCTGGTGAAATACTGGTAGAGCGAGTTTTGAGCTTAGTTTCGTATTTCTAGTCCATATCCCATATACAGTAGTAGTGACACTAAAGTGTCATATTTCAATACAATATACAAGGCCACCAAGTCCCTCCAAATGCACCCATAAAATATTCTAGCTATAAAATTACCTATAATATGCATTCAAACCTCAGGTTTCTCTTTTTTTTCTATTTTTTGACGGTACTTTATTCGAAACTATCCTCTGCCACCAAAAAGGGACACTATTTACCCGCCAATTCCATATATGTTAAGCCGGACTTAAAAATGTCGGATTCTATTATGTTATTTTACACCAATATTAATTAATCCAACCATTGCGTTAAAGAAATAGAAATGAATAGTTCGATTTTGTAACAATTTGTGTAGTCGTAAAATGCCTTTCAAATTTTACGAGATAGAGTAAAGGAAGAAAGTAGAACCAATAGACTCGAAACACACTTCATTTTACTAAACGAGGGATCTATGGGCGTTGTAATTTTCCATGACGTCAGATATGTAATAAACAGCTGTTTAAAAGAGATATGTATTGCTTTAGATGTTTGGCATTGAATACTTATTAGGGACAACTCAAACTTTTAACTGACAGAAATGGAATTTTACTTTTAATTATTTTTTGGATGGCTTTTCTGAAGATAGACGTTTTTAAAAAATAGGTTTTATAGCTGTGACCGTTGCGGCGAGCGCACAAGGAACTATACTCATCTTTCATCGTTGTTATATGCAACCCGTGGACTTGCCCCAACCTAAAACTTTGGCTTTTTCTCGAAAACTTTTACGGTTACCCCCGCAAAGAACCCGAAGTTACAAATATTTATTTCAAATTTTCCTATCATAGGCTTATACTCATAAAAACTATCACTGAGCAATAATTTGGAAAATGAAAACTTATAATCAATTTCATTTGCCGGTGGCGTGTCTACGATCAAATTGCGTTTCGATCATTCCATTCGGAACTCAATTCCTTTACATGATCATGATGATTGAATTACTACGCCGATACACAAACTCTGAAATAATGCGTTTACGCAAATTACGATATGATTGCGTGGCGGGCTGATTGGCGCAGCGCACCAAATGTATTGTGAGACCAATTCACACTTTACAAAAGTTATGTCCCTTGACCGCCATATTTGGAGAAAATCCATAAATTTCTCACAGTAGCCTTTGTAGTTGTAGAGGGTTGTAACTTCGTCATTTGTTCAAAGTTAATGCTCCTTTCTGTCCAAATAAAAATATAAGATGTATTCACAGTTGAAAAATCACCCTATCTCCTCCTTTCCAATTGTCTCCATTAACATTACATGTAGGATCTTTGTAGTTTAGAGGGTTGTAACTTCGTCATTTGATCAAAGTTAATGCTCCTTTCTGTCCAAATAAAAATATAAGATGTATTCACAGTTGAAAAATCACCCTATCTCCTCCTTTCCAATTGTCTCCATTAACATTACATGTAGGATCTTTGTAGTTTAGAGGGTTGTAACTTCGTCATTTGATCAAAGTTAATGCTCCTTTCTGTCCAAATAAAAATATAAGATGTATTCACAGTTGAAAAATCACCCTATCTCCTCCTTTCCAATTGTCTCCATTAACATTACATGTAGGATCTTTGTAGTTTAGAGGGTTGTAACTTCGTCATTTGATCAAAGTTAATGCTCCTTTCTGTCCAAATAAAAATATAAGATGTATTCACAGTTGAAAAATCACCCTATCTCCTCCTTTCCAATTGTCTCCATTAACATTACATGTAGGATCTTTGTAGTTTAGAGGGTTGTAACTTCGTCATTTGATCAAAGTTAATGCTCCTTTCTGTCCAAATAAAAATATAAGATGTATTCACAGTTGAAAAATCTCCTCCTTTACAATTGTCTCCATTAACATTACATGTAGGATATGTAAATGTACATTTGACCTTTAAATATAACAGCTGCTATGATTACTAATTTTGAAATAAACATGAATCAATGTCCATCTTCCGGCCTTTTTTGTATATGTATCAATATTCAAGAAGCACATGTAAAATCAGAGCATTATGATATATTATTTGTCTCCAGCTACCCTGGTGTGTTTGAATTGTATTTTCATATAAGGCACAGGCATCTCAGTTGAACGTCCACCTGTTTCAACATGATGTAATAAAAGGGAATAGATAAGAAATTTACTAAATATGACTGTTAAGTGGTCTTTTTACCAGAAAACAGCAAACAACATGCAGGACAGCTTGCTATGTGTAATAAAAATATGATACAAATCATCCAATTCTCCGAAGAAGAGGCCCATGAGCCACATCGCTGAGCAAAATTGCCAACTATTTTGACTTAAAATACTTTAAATAATTAAAAGTAGTGAAATTCAGTATTTAACATAGTTAAGTACCATAATTTTCTTATGTAAGATTAAATATTTTTACAGCAACAAAATAAATTGAATCACTGGTATGTTAATTTCTACACTTTATTGCACGCATTTGAAGAGTAATGCTTATTTAAAGATAAAATTGTTCATGCATTTGCTAAAATGTATATTTTCAAATTTAGCACTGTGCCGACGTTATCGCCTGTAGTCATAATTTGAAAATGTTAAATCTACACAATAAGAGGACGCCAATATTCGAGTTCATTGATTTTCATATCAGAGGTCATGCAATACATATCCAGTTTTATATATATAAACCAGGTTATCTTCATTGTGTTGCAAATTTTCATAACCAACTGTAACAATATAATTCTGCACAGTTTTAGCGACAGAGTCATTGTTTGCAAGATATTTTTCCACACTGTTTTGCAAATTCATTTCAGCAGAGTTTTGACACAAAGTTGTTTCACAAAGATCATTGAGCAAGTTAATTTCAGGTTCATTGAGCAAATTCATTTCACAAGTTTTTTGGTTTTCCTGTTTTTTTTTATTGTAACATGAGGGCAGGCTCAGGGTCAACATTGGTTTTATTGTTTTTCACGAGGTCAGTCTCCTCAGTCATTTTCATGTCAGAAATTGTTTTACTGTTTTTTACGAGGCCAGTCTCCTCAGTCATGTCAGTCTGTAAATCTTTCCTGTTTCATCCTCCAATACTTCCACCGTGACATCTACAAAAAAACCCTTTTATATAAAGATCATAAAATTCAGGCAGTTTTTAGAGGGTTTGGACTGTAAAATAAAATGTATATTTTTCATCATCCTGCTAAAGACTTTTAATGGCACTACTAGTAAATGTACTTACAATGAGAAAATAAACTTAAAAAGATAAAACAAGCAAGTGAAGCAAAGAATTAAGTATAATTATGTCGTACCATGTTCTTCATTAGTAAAAAATGGTTTTGTATAAGAATATCAAAGATTAAGGGTTGGGGATCTTAATATTTTTTTTAGATATTAAGCAATATCTAGTTTGGGGATGGGGGTGCAATATATTGCATATAACACAATCTATGTATCTGAAGTTCCCACTATACGTCGATATTACATTCGCAGCATAGTTAAGGTTACGAATGAAAATATCGGCAATTTTTTTAAAATAGAAAATTCATAATTTATTAGGATGGGCGATTCTTTTTAGGACTTCACTGATATAAAAAAAGTAATGTGGTTTAAATCTACATGTTGGGGACATTTAGATTTTTTTTTTTTGATTTAAATCTTTCACGTGATGTCGACGTCACATGATTTTAGCAATTTTACTTGTAGTAAAGAGGTCATTTATAAATTTCAATATTGCAAAGGCATAACAAAGTTAAAAATCTTAGTTTAATTTATAATCCTTTTAAACACTACATGTAGTTAAAAGTGTTGCAATCCTATAAAGATTTCCTTTTTTAATTGCTAAAATTTAATCTGTTGGACGGCATGTTGAATATATTGCGAGTCAACTACTTTTAATATAGCTATTATTCATATATATGCAAGATTTCATGAGGTTCACAGCACTTTTCAAGTATTTTAACGCTTATTGATTTTATGTGCAAAACCTTGACAAAATACATTGAGAGATTGCCCATGCAATAAATCGATTTATTAGGGTCCTTCCATAACTTTTTTCAATGAATATGCATACAAACACGACAGTTTCACTTGTCTGGAGAATGTATAGACAGTTTATCAATACAAGAGGCCCACGGGCCTTATAGGACTAAGGTCACCTGAGTATTGTGTAACAACTTTCAAACAATTAAATCTGGTTCGTGTTTTAAACCAGAGGCCATGAAATTCACAATTTTGAAAGAGACACCATTGCTAATCATAATTAAAAATACTCTACTTACTCAATACCCAGAGGTAGATCAGAGTTACAAAGAGAAAATGTTCTTCCACTTTATAACCAGTTGTGCACCTCACCCAAAAAGAACCACTGACCTTGGGGCCACATATTTCAAAATTTTGCAAATTTTATCATAAAATGGTTGATTAATACCAAAGAGCAGGTTTCAAAGCATTAATTTATTTTCAGATAATGTACCCCCCCCCCCCCCTCGGGGCATAAAAAAAACCATTTTGCTAGATGCACCTTTCTTCATCATAAATATATATACTTGGATCATTGCCATAAAATTCACAATTATGGAAAAGGCACTCTCGCTTTTCATAACTATATGCTTAGTTAGTTTATTTAATACTCAGAAGCAGAGAAGAAGATTTTCAAAGAATAAATGCATTTTCACTATATAATCTATAGAGCCCTGCCCTAACACCAGAACCCCTGACCCTTGGGCCATAAAATTCACAAATCTGGAAGAGGCACTCTTGCTCATCATAACTATGTACTTAGTTAGTTTATTTAATACCCAGAAGCAGAGAAGAAGATTTTCAAAGAATAAATGCATTTTCACTATATAATCTATAGAGCCCCGCCCTAACACCAGAACCCCTGACCCTGGGGACATAAAATTCACAAATCTGGAAGAGGCACTCTTGCTCATCATAACTATGTACTTAGTTAGTTTATTTAATACCCAGAAGCAGAGAAGAAGATTTTCAAAGAAATAATGCATTTTCACTATATAATCTATAGAGCCCTGCCCTAACACCAGAACCCCTGACCCTGGGGCCATAAAATTCACAAATCTTGAAGAGGCACTCTTGCTCATCATAACTATGTACTTAGTTAGTTTATTTAATACCCAGGAGCAGAGAAGAAGATTTTCAAAGAAATAATGCATTTTCACTATATAATCTATATAGCCCCGCCCTAGCACTAGAACCCCTGACCCTGGGGCCATGAATTTCACAATTTTGGTAGAGGACTCAATGCTTATTACATTCATGCTAACAGTTTGCCTGCTTGATGTCCAGGAGTAAAGAAGAAGATTTTTAAAGATTGCAATAATTTTAGTGGTTTTGGCCCCACCCCTCAGGCCCCAGGGGGGCGGGGACCATGAAATTCGCAATTTTTGTTCCCCTTCACCCATAAATTGTGTATACCAAATTTGGTTGATATTGGTTCAGTGGTTTCAGAGAAGAAGCTGAAAATGTTCAAATGTTAACACACTACGCACGACATACGACGCACGACGACGGACGAAAACGGATAGCAATAGGTCACCTGAGTTACTTTATTGCCCAGAAGCAGAATGTTCCGTGGTTTTGCAGTCATATTTTGAGGTCAATGACCACTGTTTTCTTGTAAAACACAAGTACATATCAACTTATGACGGCATAAGAATGAGGTGGAAAGATTCTTGTGATGAACTTAAAACAAGCTCTATCAAGCATACCAGCAGTTCCGTTTCTTCAGGATTGACTAAATTGCCGCAAGGGTGGGCTCTTAAGAAAGACCGTAAAAACACCAGATTCACTGATGACACAAAGACATTTCTAAGATCCATTTTCGATGAAGGAGAGAAAAGTGGCAATAAAGCTAACCCTGCTAGAGTGGCAAGAAACATGAGAGTTTCATGTAACAATGATGGAAGTAAAAGGTTTAAAGCTAGTGAGGTGTTGCAGCCTAGTCACATTGCCGCATATTTTTCCCGATTAGCTGCACAGGCACGGAATCCTGAACTAAGGGAGGATGAATTGGACAGTGCTATTGCACTTATCAATAAAGCTGAGGCATTGGAAGAACTTGATCTTGCATTGTGAAATAAAAATTGATATATTTATTTCAGTTGCCTGTCTTTCAAATGACTACGCAACCTATCACTTTTACTTTTTGATAGACATATCATTTCCACGATTTCAATTTTTTTTTGATATCACAATCTATTTTTTGACAACATCAATTTTATGTATTTGTGTTAGAATATATAGAAGTAAATTGTGCATTGTGCATTTTCTGAACTTGATAAAGTACCGGTTATTAGAATTCTCTTTGATAAAAATGATTACAGTAAAGATGTGCTAATTGTTATTAGTTAGTAGACCAGTTTACTGAATGAATGTTATTTTGTTATGATTTTTTTTACTTACCTGAAAAAGTTGACAAGCCAAAAAAAAAAAATTAAAAAAAGGTGTAAAGTTGCCAAAAGTCGAATATCCTATTTTGTGTGTGTGTGGGGGGGGGGGTACATCACTAAATTGGGGGGGGGGGGGGGTAACCCCCCCCCCCCCCCTGTTGCTTCGCCCCTGAGTGACTTTATCAAATAATGCTTATTTGATAAGAAAACATGATTTGTTGAACAGGTTGCAGGTCTGATTTATTGGCTACACAAAGGTCAAGGGAAAGTCTCGAAATATGTCAATTTCCGAAAGTCCAACTTTGGCACCCTACATTGAGCTCCCTATACTCATTAAATCAAAATTATTGGTGGTCTTAAAGCAAGCAACAATTTTTAGATTATAATTGCAAATTTTAACAATATTAACTGTGTTTTGATTTTTACATCAAATGACCGGCCAAATTTGGCCTTTACTATACCTTGTCCTTTCACCCCCCCCCCCTTTTCCTCATAAAACTATTATCAGAACTGATGAAAAACAAATACTGACTACTTGAATTATCTTTTTTTTTCTCTAATAGTTGCAAAATATGTGTTTAACTGCTACAATTTGAAAAATTAATAGAAAAAAAACAATGTAAAAAAAATCTTGAAACGTGAAAATGGGTGATTGGGGTTGATTTTGTGGAAAATCTATAGAAAGCTACAAACGTTTATTTTTCGTATGTTATAGTTAAAAGGTAGTATAACAATAAAAAGTTAACAGAAATCATTTATCATCATATGAGTTAAGTCATGTTATCATGTTATTGAGATGGATAAAGCTAGTCTAAGAAAGATAACTCCTATCACCTTAGCCTCGGCTTCGGTAAAAGCCGTTAGTTTCCGTAACAAAGGTTGTCACAAAGCATGCGCAAGCATTCAACCTTTTCCAAAATTCCGGTTACAGACGAAGCAAGCAACCAACCCTTTACCTACATAATCCAGCGTCTATATCCTTTTTTCCTAAACATCAGTGTAATTTATTGGTAAAATATTTCTGATTTCAATTGCGGTGAGTATTTACTTCCATTTATTTGCAATATTTTTTGCACATTAGTGCCATACATTGGTGTAAAGTTCGTTTACATCATCTTGACATGTGATTTTATGTGAATCACTCAATCAATCTATCCCACATTTACGGGTACAAATAATGGCCCGTATCTAATATTAAAAAATACATAAATTTTTGTTGTTGCTTGCATGCAAATTATTTCCGATTTATTAAAACGCCTACAGGCAGCGAGTCCACTTAGCTCGCCTGGCGCCATTGTGGGCATGTTTACTTTGTGTATATAACCCCTGCGTTAAACATAAATACCATTTACTTCTACTTAAATTGACTTTATTTAAATCATATACCTATCTTTTTATAAATAAATAAATTGATATATATATATAATATATTGATTTAGCATGTCGGTATAGATTATTGTTAAACTTGCATTTCTTACCCCAAGGACATGCTGCGCGCAAAATCGAAGAGGAAAACCACATCACCTTATGCACGACCAGGTACCAGGTCCACCAGGACATACCGATCACAGGACCCTCCCCCTACAACCTCATCAACGGGACATGCCTCCTCTACAGAATCCAGCCACGCTGCGACTGCCGATCTTGGCTCCATTGCCCCACCATCAACAGCTACGGCAGGCAGCTCAACTGCTCCTCCTACAGATGCATCAGCATCCAGTACTTCAGGTACTGTTTTCAGTGTTGCTTCATGCATACCAGTTTCTTCATACAGTAGCCCTACCCCTCTCATTAGTGTCTCTGATGAGTTGGGGCTTCATGTCCCCCAGTCAATAAAGGAAAAAATTTGGGGGAAAGAATATATAGAGTTAGCTAAAGTCTTAGAGTCTGAGTCAGATTCGGAAAAGGCCCAAAAGTTCTCAATAGTTGGGGGGCAATTGGTTATGCAACCAAAGTCTGGTACTAAAAAAATTACATCTATTGAGTCCTGGACTGATGCGTTCTTAGTGTTTTCTAGTATTTATTTGACTAGACACCCAGTAGACATGCATGGCATTTTAAAGTACATGCAGACTATTCGTCTAGGAGCTAGTCGAAACCCATCTGCTTCATGGTTGGAATATGACAAACAGTTCAGGCTTAAAATGTCAAAGCACACTAGTATATCTTGGGGGTCGGTCGATGCAGAATTGTGGTTACTGTACATGGCAAATCAGATACTCCCGCAACCAACTCAGTCAACACTCAAATGTTATGATTATAATTATAAAGGTTCGTGCGGAAAAAATCCCTGCTCATATATGCACTTGTGCATGTACTGTCACAAAAATCATCCAATCATACACTGCTGGTCAAATCCAACAAAAACTCCATCTAACACCAGACCAAATATTCCCCAATCAGCCCAGTATAATTTTCGGCCCCATTCCTTCCCCCAATCTACAATGCGACCCAGACATTTCTCCCAAACACCCAGACAAAGATATATGGGACCTAGGTTTAACCCCAATTAAGGTGGGCCCCCTTCAAAAGTATCTGTCTCAATACCCTGATCAAGAAGCTGCTCAGTATTTATCAAATGGTTTTCAAAATGGTTTTCGCTTGTTTTATACAGGATTAAGGCTTCCAATGCAACCAAGAAATATGTCCTCAGCTAAGAATCAACTATCCGAACTCCAAAGCATAATTGACAAAGAAATTCATCTTGGTAGGATGGCCGGGCCCTTTGATACCCCTCCAATATCTAATCTAAGATGTAACCCCGTAGGTGTACTTCCCAAAAAAGATGGTAGTTGGAGATTAATAACAAATTTATCTGGCCCCATTGGTAATAGTGTCAATGACTTCATTGACCCATCTTTGTGTTCAGTGTCTTATGATTCTTTTGACCATGCCATCTCCATGATTCAGAAATTGGGTAAGGGGGCCCTACTTTGTAAGATGGATTTGTCAAGTGCTTTTAGGTTAATACCAATCCATCCATCAGACTTCTGTTTATTAGGTATACGCATTGATGATAAATACTATATAGACAAGTGTATGCCTTTTGGTTGCTCAATAGCGTGCTCAACCTTTGAAAAATTTTCATCCTTCCTTCATTGGTTAGTTTCAAATAGAGCTCATAGTTCAAATATTATACATTATTTAGATGATTTCTTGTTCGCGGGAAAGGCGGATACCCCTAATTGTTCACAGTTATCAGAAATATTTCAATCTACCTGTGAGGAACTAGGTGTCCCAATTAACGCTAAGAAAACAGAGGGGCCGACAACTATGCTCTCATTTCTTGGTCTGGGTATTGATACTATAAAACAAACTATTTTTATTCCAGCAGATAAATGTGTTGAACTTGGGTCCAAACTTACCACCCTGATCTATTCTAAAAAGTCTCATTAAAAGAAATGCAGTCTTTGTGCGGGTCCTTAAATTTCTTTGCTAAAGCTATACCAGGAAGTAGAGCCTTTAATCGTAGGTTTTATAACGCAACGATAGGCATTAGAAAGTCCCATTTCCTTATTAGAGTTACTTCTCAGTTGAAAGAAGATGCAAAGGTCTGGTTGGAATTTCTTGCAAGCTATAATGGCCAAACACCATTCCCATCCCTAGACTGGTCTACTAATGAGACCCTCAACCTCTTCACCGACAGTTGTGGTTCCTGCGGTGGAGGGGCCTTTTTCAATAATCACTGGGCAGTTATTACATGGCCTACGGCATGGTGTCCTGAAATACGTCGCGATATCACATTCCTAGAGTTAGTGCCCATATTGACTGCTATTTGGATTTGGTCAGATCAATTTATCTCTCGTAAATTACTCATTAATACCGACAATATGGCATTGGTTCACATCATCAATTCACAATCAAGCAAATCTCAAAGAGTCATGTACCTTTTAAGACCTCTAGTTCTGTTGTGTATCAAAAATAACATTCAGATAAAATGTGTCCATATCCCAGGTTATAAGAACTCTATAGCTGATTCAATTTCTCGTTTTCAGTGGTCAAGATTCAGAACCCTAGCCCCCAATGCAGACAAGTTTTCGGCACAAATCCCTCCTACATTATTGAATCTCTTAAGCCTGAGGTAGAGGACATTCTTTCAGCAGCAGTGTCACAAAATACCGCCACTACATACCAAAGGGGCTTGGATTCTTTTGCCTGGTTCAGGAAAAAATATAATCTCCCCTTGCTATGGCCCCCACCAGTTCACCAATTTGTTAATTATATAGCTTATCTTTCAGCAGTTTCAGTATCATATTCGACTGCTAGGTGTTACTTGAGTGGCATTAGTTATCAACTTCAAATACAAGGGAAGGACGATAATACAAAAGCGTTTATAGTGAAGAAAATGCTTGAGGGCTTACATAGATTAAAACCATCTAAAGACGTTCGGGCACCAATTACATTACCCATGCTAAATCAAATTATTTCTGCACTTCCAACGCTTTGCTCAAATGATTACGAGGCTACACTATTTGCTTCAGCATTTAAATTGGCTTTTTTTGGCTTACTCAGAGTTAGCGAATTTACAGTTTCTAGCAGTAAGGCAACTACCCTATCGTTTTGCGATGTCAGAGTATCCGACACAGAAATTCAGTTCTTCTTAAAGGGTTCCAAAACTGACCAACTTTGTAAAGGTGCAACAGTACAAATAGCATTCAATAGCGAAACATCTGCTTTATTTTTTCACATGCAACAATATCTAGCTATAAGGCCCCATGGTGAAGGTCCATTCTTCTGTCATCTCAATGGTAAACCACTCACTTCATATCAGTTTACCGCAATTTTAACTAGATCAATCAAGTTCATTGGTCTTGACACTTCAGTATTTAAATCACATTCATTTAGAATAGGCGGGGCTACTCATTTGTACCAAAAGGGGGTTCCTGAAGAAGAAATTAAGTTAAAAGGCAGATGGAAATCAAATGCTATGTACTCTTACATTCGAATATAGATATTATTTTTTAATGCACCTGTCAACGTTCAAGTACTTTGTGCTAACAAGTATACTAAGTTTGCAGGTGCACTTAAAGTATGGATAATTGGATCATCACTAATTCATTATGCCCATCGTCACGCATTTATCAACTATTCGGACCAGCATTTGCACCTACAGACCCACAACATATCAATAAGTTGGTTTGGCAAGAGAGGCATGATTTGGGAGGACGTCGAACCCAAGATATATGAACTTATTGGTCAGTTTGGACATCCTGATGTTTTAATGATACATTGTGGGGGGAACAGTATCGGGACTATGTCATTACGCCATCTGCAAAAGTTCATGAAACTAACAATTGTCAATATTCTAAACAAGCTACCTCATTGTAAAATAATTTGGTCTCAAATCCTCCCCAGAAATTATTATAGGCATATGTTTTCACAACAAGCTGCCGAAAAAGCACGGATTAGAATAAACAGTTCACTGTCAAATTTCATTTTGCAAAGAAACGGAGGTTATATTTACTACCCAGATTTAAAGCAATGCACACCAAATTTGTTTCCGGACGGTACTCATTTGTCTGATATAGCCCAAACCTTATTTTTGAATGGTATTCAAGGTGGCCTGTACAGTATTATTTGTAAACAAGTTCAGGTCTACCCCCCTTCTTTATAATTGTCATGCAAGTTAAATAATGCAGTTTTTGTCATGGTATGGGCAAAATTTGCCCGCTTGTGGCGGATGTCTACATGCATCCTTTGCTACTGCTGCAGTTGCATGTCGACATATGGCCGAATTTTGCTTGAAGCACGCTGCAGGTTCTGTTATCTTCCAGGATCTGCGGCCAATAATTGTGCTTCCGTCATTGTGCCATTGCTATTGATTCTACGTCATATACTATTGATAAAGTCGACGTAGACCATTGTTTGTGAACTCATTGTTTATCATTGATCTATTGAACTATTGAACAGTTATTGATCATTACATATATTATTGATCTACCCATCTATTGAACAGTTATTGATCATTACATGTATTATTGATCTTTGCAACTATTGAACTATTGAACAGTTATTGACCATTGTATATATATTCATTGTCTGATTATGCATATCTCATTTTATCTAAAAGTAAAGCCATGACAAAAAACTGCCAAACCATAGTTGCTTTATTCTATCGAAATAATCCGACTTAACTCATTATGAGTTAAGTCATGTTATTGAGATGGATAAAGCTAGTCCAAGAAAGATAACTCCTATCACCTTAGCCTCGGCTTCGGTAAATGTCGTTAGTTTCCGTAACACAGGTTGTCACAAAGCATGCGCAAGCATTCAACCTTTTCCAAAATTCCGGTTACAGACGAAGCAAGCAATCCCTCCCACCCACCCCTTAATTACAGTAATTGCAGTTTCTGAGTAATACTTGCATAATTTTGTATGGTTTGTTGCTGCTGTTTTGTGTTTTTGTTTTTTACAGCGAAGACTCTTCGATCCTCTACACCGTTAGGAGATGGAAGCTCCACGTTATGGCTTTACTTGTTGTGCTGTTCGACTTTGCTGAACTCTCCTCGTATCATCGTTTGGCTGTGGCCGAATTTTGCTTGAAGCACGCCGCAGGTTCTGTTATCTTCCAGGATCTGCGGCCAATAATTGTGCTTCCGTCATTGTGCCATTGCTATTGATTCTACGTCATATACTATTGATAAAGTCGACGTAGACCATTGTTTGTGAACTCATTGTTTATCATTGATCTATTGAACTATTGAACAGTTATTGATCATTACATATATTATTGATCTACCCATCTATTGAACTATATTGAACAGTTATTGATCATTACATGTATTATTGATCTTTGCAACTATTGAACTATTGAACAGTTATTGACCATTGTATATATATTCATTGTCTGATTATGCATATCTCATTTTATCTAAAAGTAAAGCCATGGCAAAAAACTGCCAAACCATAGTTGCTTTATTCTATCGAAATAATTGAAACTTGTGAGATTTTCAGCTTTTTAGAACATGAAAAAAGTTACTTTTTTTGGTTGCAATGGTAACAGTTTCACGAATTGGTATCTATACTTATAAATTAACAAATTTTGCAAATAAACTCTGAAACGGCTGCACAAGAGTTTTTACTTTAGCCTGTAGGAACACACTAGGTATAAGATGATGTCCGTAAACTATATTCAGATTTCACTAGCATAGTATTTATCGTAAATTTAATTAAAAGTCTACTTTCACTTTCGATTAACAGCCTCGAAATAGCACTGAAGAGAGTAAAGTGGTGGCGGATCTAAGTAACTGGCATTTTAAAATAAAACTGACTACAAGCATGCGCTTATTTATTTCATAAAACGTCATTAATGAATTATTCAATCAAAACTTGATTTAAATGATATAATAGAAATAAGCTCTGATCATTGATTAAAAAACAAAATGTGCAAATCCTTTCCGTTTATGTCCGATCTCGCTATTTGTTGAAAGTTCTAGAAAGTCAGGTGGCATCGAACCCGATGTCTAAAAGAAAATCGAGGCGATTGTTTATCATGAATGGACATAGAAATAAATGTAAAGAAATTAGTAACACAATGAGTTTGTGAATATATCTTAGTAAGTTGTGCGAAAGTTTTATTAAAAAATGTTGTTGAATGGCCATGTATATTTGTTTAGACGTATAAAATGGTACAATTTTGACTTTTTAATATTTTAATGTGTTCTTAGATGAGTATTCTACATACAGTATTTAAAAAAATATATTCATGCCTTTTAGGCCCGTATCAGTATGTACATTAGGGATGAAAACGAAGTTTTTTTTCAATATTTTAAATGCTGACAAATATACGAAAATTATAAATAATTGTGTACATTCATTCTCTTACCTTTGACGTAAATGGAATTAAAGAGATCATCTAAAGTATAATAAGCAATAATATAACTCAAACAATATTAAAATTAAGTTTCTTACATATATTAAAGAGAAAAAGCCAATAAGCACCTGTAGAACATAGTGTATAAAATAGTACAACCAAGTGCGGGTCCAGATTTTTTTTCCAAATGGGGGGGGGGGGGGGGGGAAGGGGTTCCATCCCAGTCAAAAAAATTCATTCCAGAAATTTCTTGACAAGCCAAAAAAAAAAAAATAGAAGGCAACCTATTACATTTTCGAGGAAGGGTTTTGTTTCTGGAAGGGGTGTTCAAGGTCACTTTTACTTGGTTTAGTACATGTATATACATAAAATAACTGCAAATTCCGGGGGGGGGGGGGGTTCCGGAGGACACACTCTAGATCCTTGCGTGTACAACAGAATAAAGTTGCTTTAAAACATGTAAGAAGAAGAGGTCTTTAATAAAAATGATATTTGATATTTGTAGAGGTAAAAGAAAAACAACAAAAGGGAGTATATTTCTATTAATCATTTATTTCTTCCGCCTTAACTCATTGTGGAACTTTGAAGTATTTCGTCATGCTGTAGGCCTTTTCATGTGTAATAAATCTCAGATGGTTTTTGGAAAATAGTTCTAGCTGTTAGCAGTAAAAAAAAAATTGAATTTTCCCCGCGCTTGCGCGGGATTTCAGCTAGTTAATTTATATTTAAAGCTTTTTTTGTATTAGACAGGTTATCAATATAATGGATCAAAAGAAGCTTTTATAGAGACTGCTACCTATTTTTCAAAAGCATCCTCTCAATATTGTAATTTCTTGTAAATTTTCATTTATTTTTTTGAAAATGGAAGCCTTGATTTGTTGGCATGGTTTCCATGGCAACAATATTCATAATTGAGTTTTATTGTTTTTAATTTTATTTTTATATCATATTGAAACATATAGAGTCAAAACAAACAACTTATGAAACTATCACTGTAGCACCTTTTGCATGGTTCTTAGGTGGCATGGTACTTAATTTCTGTACATGCGCATTGTCCGAAGTGATAATGTACGAGTTATCTTCATGCTTACAAATTTCTTGTTAGTAATACGTACTTATAAAATTCCTGTGCTAATTGCTTATGTAATATCTTTTCGAATCATCAACCCAGGTGCCGATCGTCTTTGACAACTTCTAAATGAAAAGAAAGATCACGAAGGTTTATAATTTATTATAATATAGCTAATAAAGAAAATAAAAATATAAAAATAAATACTTAAGACCGGGAAAATTGAAAATTTAGAAATAAGCTACATGTTAAATGGCCAAAAAAGGGAAAGGGGAAAGCTTGGACCTTAGACCAACAACAGGCGCGGATCCAAAATTTTTTTTTTCTAGGAGGGATGGGGGGTGTTCCACCACAGTCCAAAAAAAAATTCAACCCAGGAATTTCTTGACTTCGGATGATACCGTATAAACCAAGGTCCAGTGTCACAGCAGGTGTGGCACGATAAATTTAGATCCCCCTGCTCAAAGGCCGTTAGTGCCGAGCAGAGGCCTAAATTTGCAGCCCTTCAGGGGCAATGGTGACGTTTCCATATCAATGTAATAATCTGGAGCGGGACGTTATTAGTATACCAATCAATCAATCTGGACAAGCAAAAAAAGGTAAACTCGCCCAAACGCCCAAACATCTCGATGACTTCTAATGCTTCAAAGTTTTTTTTCTTGCTTTAGTATATGAATTTAACAACCGTGTATATTCCAGGGGGGGGGGGCTGAATAAAATCGCTTTATATAAGATTTTGAACAAAAAAAATTAAATATCAATAGAAAGGAGACTCTAGAATATCTTCTTTAAACCCTCTGCTCTCTTCTTGTGCTTGCCTTTTACATTCTTCCGTGGATGGCTTCCTCTGGTGTAGGACGAGTCTTGGCATCGGGTCTCCTCGAGTGCTAATAAATTTGGCGTCGAGTTTCTCAAAGGAAGAGTTCATTAACATCTATTCAGCCTTGGTTTTCTCTAATCTATTGTATTGGTGAAGATGTGTCCTCAATTCGGTTTCCCCGTTCTTTAAGATTCTAGCACATTCGCTGCATCTCTGTAATTAGGTCCAGCACAATACCCTGATAACGGTATATAGCTTGATAAAGCTACATGTATTTAGCTTTAGCAAGATATTACAAATACCTTGATCAAGGTATTTTATGTAATGAAAATTCAAAAATAAATACTGAAAGTCGAATTTTTAGTTGTTTTCACCCATGCATGTAAAGTACTCCAACACAAAGAAATCGGAATAAAAGCATGCCGTGTGAGGAGAGGTCCTTTTAGGCTGTCTTCGATACCGGAGTGCTTTTCATGCACGAGTAGACACACTGACAACAACATAAAATACCTTGATAAATCTATTTGTAATACCTTGCTTTATCAAACTACATACCTTTATTAGTCAGCCCCCGGGCTGACTAGTTACGTTAGGATGAAACTGCAAGTGCGCTTGCGTTAATCGGAATTCTGGGAAAAAGATTCGCACGATTTTCTCCAACCAGAGGGCGTGCTTCTTCACACACACACGACATCAATCTATTTATAGACTGCATTGTTCTTCGTCGTTCTCGAAGAAAATAAACATAAACTGTTCAGCTTCTAGATGAGATATTTGTCAGTTTTTAAATGATACTATGAAAATATTTCTTTGCTTCTAATAGATGATAAGTACATTTATTCCCTCAATTGCATTGTAAGCCGAAGATTTAAATTGTGTATTCCTCTGGATGTCTGATGCAAGACTCCCTCGATCAGTATTCAATACCTTGCATAAGACATGTACGGGTCGGAATCCACACAACAATCCACTTGCCACAAAGGTCCCAAAATATTGAAAAAAAGATCAATTTCTCTTTAACACTCTAATGAGGGAACTTACGAAAACATCAGCTAGAAGACCACTGTAAGACAGAAAATTCTTAAAATTTACATGATGATAGACGTGTAAGTGCCGCTTGTGCACGTAAACCGCGCCCACATGTGAGACCACAGTGGAAATGCGATAGCTGAGGAAACTGTGCTGATTTATAGACTATATATACTCAACAAAAAAAGAAACGCATATTGTTTTATTCGTCAACGAAATTTTTAAAATGTACATGAAACAACTATTTTTTATATCATTGGATACCTGTGACCTATTTAAAAGACAACATGGGGTTTTAAAACCCAAGTGTTGAATTATCTCCCTTGATTAAACTTGTTTTATTCGTCAAAGAAATTTTTAAAATGTACATGAAACAACTATTTTTTATATCATTGGATACCTGTGACCTATTTAAAAGACAACATGGGGTCTTAAAACCCAAGTGTTGAATTATCTCCCTTGATTAAACATGTTTATGAAAGTAGTGTTTTTCATGATTTCTTCTAAATCAGATGTCTATTTTCATTGATATTTTGGATTTAGAGAAACTTTTAACACTTCTATTAAACCCATATTTAAGATATTATTGCAGTGTTAATACTGCAATGCCACGCCCAAACAAAGATGAATAAAACCAGGCTAACGATGATACTAAATGGAGCTACGCAACAGGAAGTTGCAACTGTATTTGAAATAAATCAATGGGTTTTGCAACCTTAAAACTGACGTCTGAAGACCACTATCTGGCCATCCGCAGGTAATCACAACCAGGCAGGACCGTCAGACACCCCCCTCCCCTTCATCACTTCATGCGATTCAGAACTTGCTGTAAAACTGCTGCTACAATTGCTGGATGAAATAATCAGCATAAAAATGCATAAATTGTTCGCATGAGACTGAAATGAGATGATATTCCCCAACGATATCCGTACATTGGAAACCCACTAGCATTGAGACTTTGCACAGGACATATTGTTATGCCCCTTGAATTTGGGGGCAATGAAAATGACCTCAACTTGACTTTTCAATTTGCAACATTGATTTTTATCACAACACACTCTAAAATCGCTTAAATTATATAAGGTTTAAACTGAAAACTTAGAATTTCATATTATTCTGATTATGCGTTTCTTTTTTTGTTCAGTATATATTATGGGTCAACACCCCCCACCCCCACCCAATGAAAGGAGAGAGGGGGGATGGATTCCAGTTTTTTAATCTATAGTTTTGCTATGATGGTAGACATCATCAAAGACATGTAGTGTACATTTATATATACGTACTGCATACTTATTTTGAATTTCCATTTAAAATTGTTTTCTGTGGCGTTCATTACTTTTTAGAAGCAATTCTTTTCTTCCCTAAAAACACTGAAATGGGTTCTTAAACTTAGTATTAGAAGTTAAATTAAATACAGATGCAGTATGCCTCCCCCTCCCCTTCATGCATTGCCTCAAAATGCACAAATGAAAACTGCTATTTAATAATATTAAAAAAACAATCCAACACAAAGTCTACCTTCCTTTTATTCATCATAATCTATATCATTTTTATAGAATTTAACGTGATTTTAGTTGCCATGGTGGCTTTGTATGCATAAGATGAACTTACTCTGATGTCTGCGCCGAAGAGAATTTATTGGAGATCATCGTAATGGTCACGATGCCGAATTAAATAAATATTTTTATAAAATATGAAGTACTCTATCGTACTAGCGTACTCTGTTTAGTAGGACTGATGTGGCATTACGTTACAAATAAGGAAACGATTACAATAATTTAACTTTTCTTACAATGGCATTTATTACATTTAAGGAACACAACATGATGTATAGATCAAATCATAAACCAGTACAAAACAAGAAAGAAACTTTCTGTATTCCAGTGGCTGACACTCAGCTTTTTTTTTTAAAAGCTAACCTTGTCAGGGTATTGTGCTGGACCTGGTATTGTTATAAGGGAAATATGAATGTCCTTGCAGTGTTTCTTTAACTTTGAGTAGTTGTTGAAGGGTAGGGTATAAGGACAATCTGGCACATGGCTAAATCTACGTACCCTTCTCATAAACAAAGTCGGCGTCCAGAGATTGTAATCACTTTCATCAACAGTCAGCTCTACAACGTCCATCCTACAAAAAAAAAAGCAAATAGAAAATTATGGTGAATAAATTTGTTTTGGCTTTATATTTTTTACCGAACCTAGAGTTTTGTTTTTGTGGTGAAGGAGGGTTTTGTATTTCTGAAAAGGCATTAGGTGCATCCTCAGTTTCGGAATTGAAATTATATTGAGGAATATTTTCAGTACTGACATAAGCTGCCCCTGGGGAGCAAACATGTTCCAAGAAAACAATTGCGAGGAGTTTGGTTTCCTTTGTAAGGTTTTAAATGGTCCACGTGGACGATTATTTCGGGATTTTTATTTTTCTGAATTTGATATAGGAGAGATGAAATTTTATTAACATCTAAATAGAGATCCGTACCTGCTAAGCCTAATAAATATAGATTTGAAAATAATACGGATTCAAACTCTCGACCTTGGTCAGCGTGGATTTGTTTTGGAACACCTAACCTAGAAATTAATTCTGTCATTAATTTGTCTGCTACAGTTAATGCAGTGTGATCTTGTATTGCATATGCTTCCGTCAACTTTGAAATGCTCAGGTGAGAGATGAGGCCAATGGGCCTTTTGTTTGAATTAAAAAAAAAACTTGTATGTAATTCAACGGTGTCCACAACTCTATGCTAGATACGTTTATCATTAGTGCTAAATTTTAAAACCACTGGATTCTTCTGACATCAAAGAAACTCTTGGGAAACGCGAGAACTGACTTGCTTATAAACAATTACACACAATGGACCTGCTCCAAACAAGTTTCAGCATTGAGTTATCGTTCATAACGCTGAAAAACCTACTAATGGCTTCTCCACAATGACTTGGTTGTTAACCCATGGGGTTGGTTCAGTAACTGGTGTGATGATCTTCTTTTCCTTGAAGAGTTCGTTATGCCTTGCGTTGTCCATTAGAGCCACTGGAATTTGATGTTGTGGATGGGCTACATGCTTTACAGATTGGTCGCTTTGAGGCAATGAAGTCCCTGCTTAAAATCTTCCATCGAACACGTATTTTAGCGCTGACTGATGACATATTGTTTATAAGTTTTTTTTATGTTTAAGTATTACAGCTAGACTGTTATAAGTAGTCGCAAGCTTGATCTTTTGAATGGTCTGACTCCTAATTAGATGTAGACTCCAGTTTCACTTCCACAAATTCAGTGTCATGAAGTTATTTGGTGTCGTGATTCACATGTTCCCCTAGTGGCTGGATCTTTTTTTGTCACACGTAGTGATTACTGTCGATGGCTTGCTACGTCTGTAGTGAAATCCACACTCGCCGAGACTAAGTAAGTTTGAAGTGAAATCCCCTATTGTCCAACTTGCATACTGGAATAACATTGTAGCTCACACTTAAAGTATGGTATCTTGATATAGAAACTTTTCGTGATGATACCATTTCTGCTATCCTTTTAAGGCGTTCCTGAAAAGAAGAAACAAATACAGCAATATCATCAAGGTAAATATAAATGCAAGTTTGCCAATTACATATAAGACCGTGTAATATGATCTCCATGAGTCTTTGAAATGTGGCGCATGCAGTACTTAGACCCATGGGCATGATTGTAAATTCATAGAGCCAAATTTTTCCATATTGAAGTAATATAATATTTCTTTAAAGTCAGGTATATCAACAAAAACATTAGCTCAAAAGAGTAACTCAGTATTTTCCGACTATGTGCTACCCCACGGTACAGATTCAGCAGCCAGAATAACCACTACACCGCTAAAGTGTTAACTTTATTATACCTCACGCAACAAGTTGCGTGAGGTATAATGTTTTGACCTGTCCGTCAGTGTGTCAGTCAGTCCGTTAGTCCTGTGTTTTGTCATCGCAACTGCTTATAAACCCCTGCACAAAATTTGCAGATATATGCATATACATGTAACCAGAAAATTCCGATTTGTTATTTTTTCCGAGAACTTTCGCACTTCTCAACTTAGATTTTTGGCCATACCTTGAATAAGAAATAAACAGATTGTCAGCGCAACTTCTCATTAGGTCTCTAATCATCTCATCTTGTGCTCCATCAAAGTCACAATAGACAGATCGTTCACGCAAACGAGTGATAAATTGCTCAATAGTTTCATATACTTCCTGTGAAGTTGTTCTAAACAATGAACATTCATACGGCACGTCTCTCAAAGGAGCAAAATGGTGAGTCAATGACTTGCATGTGATGTCATACACATTTTATGTCCTGGTTCTCGTTCTTCCAGTATATTATATATATCCTGTACTTAATTACCTACTAAATGAGTAAAATTAATGTAGTAATATTAAATGTTTTTAACTGAGCAGCGACTGTAACGCCTTTCCAAAAGCGTATTACGAAAATTTATTTTAAAAATTTTCTATCTCCATAATAAGAAATTCTGATGCCATGAGTGAAACCATCTACGAGGTATTTTCTTTTGTCATGATCAAAAACTTGGAGCCAAACTGCCAATGTCTTTACACAAATGGGAGTCACAGCATTAATTCTTGAGTATTGTTTGGATATTTGCTTGTTTTGGGCTTGTGTGATCAGGTTTCTTGTAGTTGTCTGGAATCCGACAGTCTTTTTTGCTGTGATCTCCGAAACATTTGCTGCATATGGGAGCATACTCGCAGTTTGATTTGATATACTGTCCAGCATTGTTATTGAAGCTAAAACATGGCTTTTTGATGTTTTCGACGCGAAATTGCTGCTGTTGGTTTTGCTTTGCTCGAATTGTTTTTCTCTCCGTTTGGAACATTTTTTTATTTTAATCCAATCTCCAAAGCTATTGAATGAACTTAGAGCAAATGATTTCACAAGGCTTCTGGTCTAGGTTATCTGCCCTCCATTTCCTGAATTCTTCATCATAATAGAATTCAGCTATCTCCCCAATGTCAGAGCTTAGCTTCTGGACTGAAGCCATGTATTTCATGAGGTTTGTTGCCTGCTGAGGAATCTTTTCACAATTAATTGCTACAAAAACATGGAATGCTCCTGTCCACTGTTGTAACGTATTTTTGTTCTTTGGGAGAAAGTGACGCTTATAATAAGATAATAAATATATTATTTTTTTTCGAGAATTTGTAATCCGTCCCCCGATGTACCATAAAAATCAACGAGCACACTACATGTTCTGCCTCACTGCCGCATGTACTCGGGCAGACGTTACTCTTGTCTACCAGGTCCAATAAATATAACAATAAACAGTTTTCTATTTATTTATAACAAGATATGAAAGTGTAAAATACTGAAAATAAATAATAGATCACAATATGCTCATAATGATAACATCGTTCCATTGTAGGATGCTGAGAAGTCTGAAGACCATCCTAATTTTTCCTGGCTTTTAAGGATGATAGATGGCAAATATTTTCAAGTACCAACACTCATCCTTACAATATAAAAATGGGGCTATTTCGGCATGTCCTTTAATGAAGATCCCTTCCATGAAAGTTAGGGCATGATCCATCTTTGTAGGATTCTTCCTGAGATTGGAGTCTAGATTTTTTGCTCTCTTCCCTGCTTGAGTGTAATTGCTTGGGAGTCTGGGTCGTTCAAGCTTAAAAAGTAGGGGATCTGTCCATTCTCCCACTTGGTTGAGATGGAACTCACTTACCATAATATCGAGGAAAACAATGTCTTCCCGAGAAGGTCCTGGCTTATCATTTGGCGTTCTCTCGAACACCGAGGAAAACCGTTCCTGGTCGATGCAAGGATCCTTAACTGTGAGTGTGTTTTTACAGGGCTGCAGTATAGAAGACCTACCAGTGTCATGCAGGTATGTTTGGTCACTGAAACATTTGCAGGTAAGTGTGCCTTGTTTAAGCATGTCTCGACAATGATCGTCCAATCGAGACTCACCTTCTAGGCGTGTAGAGCATCATGGCTAATTCTTTGGTCATGGACATGGTGTGCAACAATTAAATCACGGCCGATAAGAAGCAATATTTTTGCTTTAGAGTCTAGTTCAGGAATGTGACATGCTATGTGTTCTGCTTAGAAACTGTCTGCAACTCAGTAATTTATGTTCAGTTTTATGAATTGGACAACGTTTCATCGTTGCATGCAGTACAAAAGCCTCACGATTTACAATGAAGTCTGTCTTATTTTCCCTCCTTGGTATTGAACTTGCTGATGTTCGTGAACTTTTATAAATGAATGCCGGGTCATTCTTCGTTTGACTCGTATATCTAACAAAGTCAATTAAAAAATGTTAATGGTGGGAATGTCACACCATACTGTTTCTTGCGATTTGTCCACTTTTTTTGCAGAGCGTAGGGTAGTTTGATGTTAATTGGAATGATTCCTGTTGACGTGTCAAAGTACGACAGTGAATTAAAATAGTGTTCATCACATTTGGTAGATTCCAATTCAGACAGAATGTCTAACAAATCATACAACTTGTTCATGTCTTTTGTAGTAAGTTTTGGAAAGTTGTCTAATGTTTTCTTAAGTGCTGCTTCAACCATTCCAAGAGGACCATATCTTTCTTGTAGTAGCTCCCATATTTTACGAAGTCCACTTTCTGGCGAATGAACATTTGAAAGTAGGAAGGGGGACAGTACACAGTCAGTATACAGTCAAGATAACGTCATAGTTGACGTCATGGGGTTTTCCAGACCCCACCCACATATGTCATAATTGAGGTCATAGTCAAGGGTTGAGTACACATTCAATGGATGAGTACACAGTCACTGACGTCACAAAAACGTTAAAGTATATAATGACGGCCTATATTTCAGCTGATAACAACCAATGTTACTTTCTATATTATGGGCGTTAACGGTTACACCAAAAATATATATGACGTTCCATATTTAAGCTGATAACAGCCACTATGACTTTCTACATTATGGGCGTTAACGGTAAAACCTCAAGGTATTATACGAAATAAACATTTTTGTTAGAAATCAATAATTGGTAAAATCAGAGGACAACGTAGGTTTCTCCGATTTATATTAATTGCGTTTCAAAGATACTTGTATCACAAATTTAAAACAATAGCTAGTTCACAATGATACACAATGGTAGTCTTTTTCAATAAAATACAAACAAAACATAAAGGTATAATCAAGAGCAATAAAAATTTATTGCTCTTTAAAAAATCGCAATGATGCACAATTTATGCAATGATAGTTCTTTTTAATAAAATACAAACAAATGATAGAGGTATAATCAATTGAAATTAAAATTTATAACTCTTTAAAAATGTTTAACATAATCAAGCAGCATGGATGTCTGAAACAGGTCGACTCTCATGCTGTCAACTAACTCATTCATTTTCATATAATACACAAAATATCTCCGTCGGGATCCGGGTTAGAATAGGTCCTCAGTAACTCTTGCTTGTCGTAAAAGGCGACTAAATGGGGCGGTTCTTCGGATGAGACCGTATAAACCGAGGCCCCGTGTCACAGCAGGTGTGACACGATAAAGATCCGTTCAAAGGCCGTAAGTGCCGAGCATAGGCCTAAATTTGCAGCCCTTCACCGGGAGAGGGACGTTAAACAGTATACAATACAATCTATAGGGATAATCAGTTTAACTTAGAATTTACTACAAGAGGACTCTCAAAAAGTCGACCAACTCACTAGGGAATCCAATCCCTTTGAATTATCGAAAGTAAAGTATCCCTTACATGTATATATTTCATACAAAGTTTGCCAGAGTTAACTTTCTTGGGATTGTTCACAATGGTACACTATGATACACAATGATAGTCTTTCTCAAGAAAAAAAAAGGTATAATCAATTTAAAATTAAAATTTATAACTCTTCATAAAATCTTAAACATAATCAATCAGCATGGATATCTGCAACTGGTCGACTTTCATGCTGTCGACCAACTCGCTTAGGGCATCCAATTCCATATGAAGGGGGAAGGCACCACCGACTACACGTTTTAAGAAATCCAAACTGGCCACAGGTGTGGTGTTAGACTGCCCGGGTGATTGGGTCAAGTAACCGCCCATTGCCGCGGTGGTGTTGAATTCCTGTGACTGGGGCGAGTATCCGGTACTTGTCGCGGCGGTGCTGCATTCCTGCGACTGGGGCGAGTACCGGGCAATTGTCGCTACTGCCTTTAGTCCCTCTGAGGACCAACACCCGGGAGTTCCGTCTTCTCCTATCCTCTCCTCCAGTTTTTAAATCTTAGAGAGTCCCTTTTTCTGAACACCAAAGAAAAACTGAACACCAAAAGAAAAACGGAAAGATAACTACTAATTATGTTCCCCAAACGAAGTTGGGGAACATATTGTTTTTACTCTGTTTCTTATTATTATTTTTCTTCTTCCTGGGTACTTATTTGTCCGCGAATGATCTTGTAAACTGTTCATCTGATGTAAGTAAAATCTTTTTAGGGTAAGTAGACATGTTATGTAGATTTGCGGAATCAAGGTTATTTTGCGCGCACGTGCTTGCAAGAGCGTGCACGTGCAACATGTAAAATGCCCAATACAATTGATAAAGCCGTAATTTTTCTATTTCCGGATGAAATTTGTTAAAACTCAGAATATAAGAATATATTAGTATTATAGACAAGAGGACATGGTCAAATTATCATGAAATCACGCGCATGCACGTGCGCTTCGCTCTGATTGGCTGAAACAAAAATTTCAATATCTTATACGTTTTTTGACGAAAAACTTTGAAATTTAAAATATAGTCATGGATTAAGATATCCTACGATATGATATAAAATAATGAAATCACGCGCATGCACGTGCGCTGCAATCTGATTGGCTAAAACTTTAAATGCCTATAACTCCCTTTGTTTTCAGCCAAACAGGATGGGATTTAGAACATAGATAGTCTTAATGGACCCCTACAAGAGGGTATGGTCATCATGCACATGCATGCACGTGCGTGCACGTGCAATACGTATAATTACAAACGCACTTGATTTAGCGTATTTTCGAATACTTTTTGATTAAATGCCGAGATGTTAAGTACATTATAATAAATTAATAGTGTAGATACAATTATATGGTCATTCCGCATATGCATGCAAGTGTGCGCACGTGCAATGTAAAAATTTTGTTTATACTTGGTATACTTTAGGAAAAACGTTGTTTAAGTTTCAGATGCATAGGGTTTAGTTTTTTTTTTTATGAAGCTTAGAGGGAATGAGGCACCAAAATGAAGTTGGGGAGCGTTTGGGGAACATCTGTAACGGTTCCCGTTACAATTAGCACTAGTTTCTTTCAAAATTTAAATAAAGTAATAACAGCTATTATTTATATGCCAAATTCAAAAGCTGGAAATTTATTTCACTTGTATTATATGTATACTATGTACCATAGTATATCAATAAAAATTAAAGAAAAATAATTGTAAAAATGAAAACACACGCATACACATACACAAATAGCTATATGTTACCTTTAGTTGGTGATTATGGTATCGTCATCCCTTCTCTTTTGTTGATCGTCATCCGTTCTCTTTTGTTGCTTTAGTTTTCTGCAGATAAATCAAATATTTACTAGGGCTGTGTATTGAGCCAAAAATTTCGATACGATACGATACAATATTTTCTAAAGCGATATGCGATATATTGGATTCTGAAACAAGTCCATCAGAAAAGGCTTCTAAATCATTTTAATGCATACATTTCATAACAATTAATTGTTTTATTACGTATTTTTAAGTTCTTGTCTCATTGTCTTTAAGAATATTACTTCAATTAAAACTTTTGAGGACAGTAAATTCAACATGTTCAAAAGAAAAATTCTCTTATTTTGTAATTATAAAAACTGTGTTATTTCTTTAGAAATTACATAATTATTGAAGGTTTTAATTCAAAAGAGTAAAATAGGATCTTTGGTGATTGAAATTACCATCTTTTAAACAGAATTTGAAGAAAAAAATGTCTGTCCGATACGTATTGGAAGTTACCTTTCGATACGATATTTTTCTTGAATATCGATATATTGATACAACCTTAATATTTACAAACTCAAAATGCTACGTCAAGACCTAGTTGAAATTTTAGGTAATACATGTTGCGAGTCTCAAAACGAAATGTTTGTATATGGTATAACATATAAACAATTACGTGTTAACACATATTAAATAATTGTCAAACAAATTCATAAAAATAAAACATCTTTGATTTAAAATGTAGGAATCTGGGTGTTTTCTTCTTTAGGAGAATTTCTATATCAATGTCAATGTTAGGTTTTATATTTAAAAAGTGGGGTTTTCTTATATGTATTATGTAGCAAATACATTTAACTTATTTCAAATAGTAATATATCTCTTATTTATAAATATTGTAATTTTATTTTTGTACTATTTTTTAAAGAATTTATACTCATTTTTCTTAGCATTCAACGTACCCTGGTTGATATGCAATAGTACAGAGTTCCTCTCCTAATGCCACCCATTCGTCCTCAAAATCTTTAAAGGGTCTTGCCTTTTCCTGATTCTTTTTTTTTTAAAATAATATAACCTTAACATTTTTTAAAGTCAAAATTAATGTTTAAAAGATTTTTTTTAAATTATATTTAATTTGACGCTTTATTATTTTAACATTTAAGATACATACGTAGGACTCCAAAGCCCGATGGTCTGCGCCAAGCAATTAACGTTTATGACAATAGTACTCATGTGCCAAACTACAATGCCGCACCATGCCAAGGTTTTAAATAAATATTAATAATTATCGCCCGTTCAACCTGACACTGTGGTTGGTTCCCCCCCCAAGCTTGACCTCCCTCACAGTTTCTGCTTTATCTGGTCTGCCCTCACTGCCACATGGTCACCCACTATTGTCGTCACCTGATCTTCATGCTAAAAAGTGATTAAAGTGTAGAATGACACAAAAAAAAACCCAAAAAATTCCTGTCATAGAAAGCATTAAACCTGAGAATAAAGTTCACTGTTTTCTTCGCCCTCTTTAACAAAGTACTTTTCTTGTGTTCTCTGTCATTGAAAAAAAGCTATTCTTAATATAAGGGGATATTCTATTCTATAAAAACATTTTTCTGTAGCTTTTTACAAATATTTTGTCAAACATATACCTGGGAGTTGCACACTTCCAACATCGTTGAGAATGCAGAATCCCCCAATGTCCTGGTTTCTGCCCTGTTCACCTCTGCGCAGGTTGGTAATATGGGATGAGGACCTCCTTGATGTAGTTGATGCCAGTCCTCAACAGATCGTACTGTTGAGCAGCATTCAGGAACTAAAACAATTATTTAAAGACAAATTTTATATGAATAAGGAAAGGAGGATAGTAGAAATGATTTAAGTTTATATATCCATATTTAGTTTTCCATTTACTTGCAATAAATGATAATTATTATAACAAATCATACCATCCTTGCTATGGCCTTTGGCATGGCAATGCCTTCCAGGATCCTGATGTCGATCTGTAGTATAGGCCGCAGGTTCTCTACCTCCTTGTTCACGTCAGCAGCTGTCACAGAGTTTAGATGGCCCAATACCACTGGTAGGGCTGAAGAGGCATCCCTGGCAGTATCCTCAAGGGGTTTGGAATCCCCAGTGTTCTTTTGGTGTCTGGTCTTCTCTATTTTCATTACAAACAGTCTGCTGAAGTATCTAAAATGTACAAACATTAAATGGAAACTGATATTCAGTCACTTGACTGTAAAGAAGTTTAATTCTCAATTAAATGATTTTTACTATACTTGTATGGTATTCGTTTTTTCAATTAATATACATTTAGGATATAGTCAAGTCCTAATCTTACATTGTGCCAATGACATTGATATCTAGATTCATGGAAATCTTATTCCATTAAAACTAAAAATATTAACTTTCTACAATGCCCTATATAAGACTTAAAAAACTTAATTAAGGTGCATTGAATGATATTTGCTTCATGCCTTTATTTTATTTCAAGCTTCATGTTGATGGTTCTTAAAATGTTTTGGTGTTATTATACCCCACGCAACTAGTTGCGGGAGGTATAATGTTTTTGACTGGTCCGTCAGTCAGTCGGTCAGTCAGTCAGTCAGTCCTCTTTTTTTGTCAGCGCAACTCCTCATAAACCGCTGAACAGAATTTCGTCAAACGTTGCAGATATTTAGGACACAATGTGTAGATGTGCATATTACCAGGAAATTCCGATTCCATTATTTTTTCCGGGAATTTCCGCACTTTTAACTTAGGCATTTGGCCATACCTTGCATATAGAGATGAACAGTTTGTCAGCGCAACTTCTCATAAACGGCTGCACAGAATTTCGTCAAACTTTGCAGATATTTAGGACACAATATTAAATGTGCATATTACCAGGAAATTTCAATTCCTTTATTTTTCTGGGAATTTCCACACTTTCCAACTTAGACTTTTATGCCATACCTTGAATATAGAGATGAACAGTTTGTCAGCGCAACTCCTCATAAACCGCTGAACAGAATTTCGTCAAACGTTGCAGATATTTAGGACACAATGTGTAGATGTGCATATTACCAGGAAATTCCGATTCCATTATTTTTATTACGAATTTCCGCACTTTTAACTTAGGCATTTGGCCATATCTTGAATATAGAGATGAACAGTTTGTCAGCGCAACTCTTCATAAACCGCTGCACAGAATTTCGTCAAACTTTGCAGATATTTAGGACACAATGTGTAGATGTGCATATTACCAGGAAATTCCGATTCCATTATTTTTTATAGGAATTTCCGCACTTTTAACTTAGGCATTTGGCCATACCTTGAATATAGAGATGAACAGTTTGTCAGCGCAACTCCTCATAAACCGCTGCACAGAATTTCGTTAGACTTTGCAGATATTTAGGACACAATATATAGATGTGCATATTACCAGGAAATTTTGTTTCCTTTATTTTTCTGGGAATTTCCACATTTTCCAACTTAGACTTTTTGGCCATATTTTGAATATAGAGATGAACAGTTTGTCAGCACCACTCCTCTTAAACTGTTGTACATAGTTTCGTCAACCAAGTCAGAAAAGTTTACTTTTAAGGTATAGTAGGTCCTCGCTCAATGTTTTTGTAAACCAAAACATATTTATTGTATTGCAAACTTTTACGATTATCTTTCAAAAAAATAGAGAAAAGACCCACTCATATTGAAAATTTTATAAAAGAATGAGAAAATGATCGATTTTGTTCTTTTTAGTGTGTGTATGCTTTTTCGTGGGCAAATATTTTCAGTCTTGGTGAGATTTTTGTAAATTGTAGAGATAAAACATTAAGTATACTTTAATATTAGATGAAATATCAAATAAAATTTGGATATAATTGAGATTAAAATTTTCACTTCTTATATGTCGCACTGTAGGCACTTCGTCCGCCTTATCCACCCATCTCCTTTATTAGTCCCCTACCGGTGAAACCGGGGGGGGGGACTATAGGTTTCCTCTACGTCCGTTCGTCTGTCTGTCTGTCTGTACGTTTGTCTGTCCCCGTCAGTCTGCCCCACTTGGTTTTCCGCCCTTATTTTCTAAACGCTTGCAGATATTGAGCTGAATTTTGGTATGTGAGTGTATCTTATCGAGTTACAGATCAAGATTAAATTTCGCTTCACTTCATTGATTTTTGACAGAATTATGGCATTTTGAATATTTTTCATAATTGCTAAATTAAGATCGGGTTCGAACTGCGCTAACTTCCGATTATCGACAAAAATGTGAAGCGAGGAAAAGACGGTGGAGAAATGAGTTAAATTTTCGTCTTAATGTGGATTATTTTATTAGTTTTAAGGCATTTACAACTTGAAAATCTTTCAGTTTTACCTTGGACATGACTTTTGCTTATTATAAAATGACATCCTGAAGAAAGAGGGGAACCCGGTAGGGGACATGTATTGCTTATGCAATACTCTCAGAATGCTTGTTTTTCTAAACAAACACGATTGTATATCAATATTTTCTATCCTTTTTCTTCCTATGTGTAGACATTGACAGTTGTAACATTTCATGGTGAGAACCTAGTAAGTTGTTAGAACTTGTGTTCATACCATTTGTATATTATTCATACAATACAATATATTCAAATCTGAAATCTTCATAATGAAAAAAGAAATAAAGGGTATTCTGACGGTTGAGGTTGCTGGTGATCTATAAAAAGCTATAACATCTATTTTACAAACACAAATCCCTTGTCATGAAAAAAATAATTGAACACATTTCAGAGTAATGAAATTAAGCATTTAAACAGAATGTCATTGGTTAATTTTAATATATATAGGGATTTTTTGTCAGCCAGTCATACTTTATCTACAGTATCTGTAAATAGTGTGTTAACATTTCTTCGAGTCCCGAAGATAACAGAGAAAAAAGTACATATTTCAGAGTACCTAAAACCTTGTTCTTTTATGTACACCTGTAAAACATGTACAGCATTCAATATTACCTGTTCTTTTTAGTTGCTAAAACAGACATAGTATGATGAAAATCCCCATTCAGACCAGCAATTGTTTATTTTATCTCCAAAGTTTTTATTTTAATAAACAAGTAGCTAGTTTTAGATGGTACACTGCAACAGGAATGATAAAAAGAAATTTTACTTAATCAAATGTGTTATTAAGGGATATATTCAAACCATTTAAAATTATTTTAACAAGTTAAATATTTGTCTTGTTAACATTAAAAGTGAAGATTACACTCGAGACATTTCCCCCCTCCTATGTTGTAAAGTTTTTTTTCTCCAGAAATGTAATTAATATAAAGTCATACCAATTAGAAAAATATACTTTGATGAATGCTTTCAATTTATGATACTTACAATTATTTAATACAAAATTCTGCTTGGCGTCCATCAGCTGTAGGTTGTGGCAGGATGATGGCGCAACAGGGTTGTGGATGGCCTGTCGGATAGAGTCTAAAGAACATTTTATGGATGCATCTAAAGAAAAATACCACCTTTCTGCAGCCCCCATTAAGTAAAAGGGAAAAGTGGCAATGGCTAATGATTTTGATAGTTTTTGCAACGAAATAAAAGACATAAACTTAAGCCACCACTGGGCAATTGATGATTTTCCATCAAACTTGTCCAGTTTAATTTATGGAGCGACAGCATGGTTGTTTGGCACTGGGATCTCCCGCAAGGACATCCTGTGGTAGGTTTGAAGACGTCGTAGTTGCTGTCTCTTTCGTCTTCTCTGTCCTCTAATGGCAATCGATCTCGTTGTTGGCTTTCCTCCATTCGATGGCGCTGTTCATCTCTTTCCCGTTCCAGTAGTTGAATTGTCTCTTCTCGCCCCTGTAACCTTTGCTTCAACTCATCGAGTTGAGTACCATCTTCCTCGTCTCACCTGATTTCACGTAATATCTGCTCATACACTGGGCTTTTGGATACCTCCACCAATTGTCGTGTTATGTTTTGGTACGATATGTATAGTTGGGGAAATTAACTCGCTGACAGTGCAGAGGACCCTAAATAACGAAATGTACAGTCCAAATAGGTTTGGGACGATTAGTCTGAAATTAGGCACAAGGAAGCGCTAAATAAATGATACTGCTTTATTCGGGTCTCCGATAAGAAGGGGCATAACTATGTTAAAAATGGTGCGATCGTACCCAAAGCATAATTTGACCTAGATATTCATCTGAGATACCTGTATACCAAATTTCATTTCAGTATGTGTAACGGTTGTGAAGAAAATGACCGGAAACTAAATGGACCTACGGACAGCAGGAAAGCAATATGCCCTCGCTTCTTTAAAGTGGGGCATAAAAATTGGAATTGTAATTCTTAGCTTTTTCGCGATTGTACTTATCATTTCTTTGTGCGTCGCTGTCGGTGTTTTACACGAGAAGAGAAAACTTCCTCGTGTAGACTGTGTTACACCCTACACTGGAAAAAGATGTTATTAAAAGATGTTCATACGTGGATCGATACCCCCTCTCCAACGAAGTATATGTCATCATATGTGCCATGTGTGGGGAACGAAGGAATTACTTTGAGTAAAACACAGTGGCAATACCTAAAAGCATCCGTAAATCACATGGATTGATTTATATTTAAAGTACAAAATCATATATAAAATGTTGCAAGGAAAAAATATAGAATTGTCAAAAAAGAGGGACTATGGACAAGACGGTGAAGCATTTCATTCCTCAAACATCTATCCTCATTTTCAGAGTCCTCAACCATGGCTTCAGTCTGAGTGTCCTCTCTAATGACAGGGATTAAATTTTATTAATAATTCAAGTAGAAGGTAGTAGATTGAAAAGGTTAAAATATGAACATAAATTAAATATTTAACGTGCTTAAAGGCAAGAATTTTTGTGTGGATGATAAAAATTCATTCCGGCAGTTAGTTTATTAAATTAGTGAAATGTGAGGCACTCTGTTGAGTGCAAAGCTTGAAAGGCTTGTATAATTTGAAAGGGTCCGTTAATCCAAATGCAGAAAAAAGTATATTATTTTGTTTGAATAAACTTTAGAGACTATCCCTTTAACATCGAACACGTTTAGATTTTCGCCTTTCCCATAACACTAGAGGTATTGTGAGCAATGAGCTCACTAAAGGATACCCCTTGCCTCCCGTACGGCTGTAATGGCCAAGTCCGTGTTTTGCGTTTTGCGGTGGCCGGAAAGCCCAAAATATGTGTAAGATCAAAATGTAATATAGGACGTGTACAATGGCAATATGTAACAAAGATTCTGCGAAAGTTTCATTTTTCACTCAGTGGTATAAGAGGAGTTGCGGATAAGAGATGGGTACTCCTAAGAGTAACAGACAGACGAACGGACAGACATACATACCGATTTCTACATACCCTTCCGGTTTTCAAACGGGGGTTTAATCACCTAAGCATTACTGTCTATACGCGTTTACAAACTTAACACGTTTAGATAATCGTCGCTTCCATTATAGTGTTTTTCGATTACGTGCTCTTTCAGTCCCCCCGGATGAAAACAAAGAACCAAACCAGCCGTAGGTTATACAGGACTATGCTTAGTGGATGTAAACCATATATTAGTCATATCCATCACAAATCGTTTTTGTTGTTGATTTACGGCCTGTAGAAACTCAAGAAATATTAAAATTTGAATTTTAAGGCAGATTTTTGGGGGGTTTTAAATGCATGTTTTCGAATTGTGTACCTCTGTTTCTTAAGTGCGTTCCAGTTCCCAAATATGTGGTTATGTCAGGGATTTTTTATTGGATGCATTTAAATCTCTTAATCACATAGGCGTCGGAAGCAAATTGAAAGTTAGAGGCTAATTGAAAAATAAAGGGAGGGGGGGGGGCTAAACCAACAAAACAAGGTGAACCACAATTTTCAAGGCCTACATCATGTATATATTTGAAATTGCTTCGGGTTATAAGCCCCCCCCCCCTTTGTTCCGACGCCTATGAATCATTAACATAATATTTTTAAAATTATTTGTTGAATTGCATTTTATCTGTTCAATAGAGAAGCGACATGACACTAAAAACGAAAAGAGACGACCCTCCGGGATGCTTCAGAATAGGCAGAATCATGCATGAACTGTTTTATCATCGGAGAAGGGATTGGAGATGTGCTCTACTGAGCAATTTTTTTGCTACTATATACTTGGGACTTATCTTACCCGAGGTACTTCTAAATTCATGGATTTATAAAATTTAATGTTTTTAAAGACAAAGAAAACAAATTTGCGAAAAAATTTAATTATCTGAAATTCACGAAGGAATTTAATGAATAAGTGATACTCCCTTTCAGTGGCTTTATGAATATCTTATGATATTCATACATCTTTATCAATTTGATAATATTGGACATTATTTTTCTAAATGTACATGTACTTACACTTATTGTGTCAAAAATATTAATACAGTGTGCATATTTTGTACAGACATTTTAGTAAATAGAATGCATGTACCATTTGTTTAACTTTATTTTTTTACAAATCAAACCTCTCAAAAATAAAATATATCTCTGAAATTCTTAGTGAGGTATATAGTCATGACAATGAAACTGCGCGAATTTTAATGCTGCAAGAATGTAATATAATTATTTTATTACCTTAATATAGAGTGTGCATTTAACATGTTTAAACCCTGACCCTGTGTAGTTCTCAACATTTTCAAGTCCTAAACATAAGCCTTATGACATGTTTAAAAAAAATTTTACACATTAGTAGAAATAGTGGCTATACATGTACACCGGGGGTAAACAATGGGTCTTTTGTTAGAATGAACAATGTATCTATTGTTAGAATGACCTTGACCGATTTTCAGTGCATATGTAGCAAACGATGACCTTGACTGACTTTATACAATAAGACTCAGATATACACCGGGGGTAAACAATGGGTCTTTTGTTATTCATAGACCATGACCTATGTTCTAAAACAGGGATGTCAAACATGAATGGGGTAAATGACGGGGTATCTCTGCGTCACGGACATATCTCACGCTACAGTCTACTCATGGGGAAAAACACAAAGGAAAGGGAAATGAAATGGAATAATGTCAACACAAGGATTTACGTAAAAAGGAAGATTTTTGTTAAAAAGACATAAGGGGGAAATTGTGATAAAAGGCAATACAAAAAGCTGTAGAGAGTAACGTCAATGGTAAACATTAAAGAGAAAATACAAAGGATTTTTTAAACCAATGACCGACTGACTTTTGAGTGACCTTGATCTGATTTTCAAGTTTCAATAAAAGGAGATGTTCTGCCACAGGATTGGAATAAAAACGCCCAGCAGTTTTTTTTTATGCCCCGCCATGAATATGGCCGGGGCATATAGTGTTTGTCATGTCCGTCTTCCGTCACACTTTGCGTTTAGCTCTGTTCAAAGCTAAGTTTCAAAGAAACTATCCAAGATATTTTCATCAAACTTCATATGCTGATGGATATTGATGAGAGCTATGCAACTGCATCAACATTGTTTGACCTTTACCTTTCGTTTGACCTTGACCTCACTTTTCTTAAATTAGTGTTCAGCTCAGTTTTAAACATACCATTCAAGATGGTGTTATCAAACATAACATGTTGATACAAACTTGCACGGATGATGCATCTAGGGATGGACACTAACAGACTTGCTTCGGATACTGGATCTGACCTACAATTTCCAGATGAGTGACCAGGTTTATGTTTTCGGAGCAGGTCCATTTCCAAGGAACTATAAGCCCTACCCAAAATAAACTTGTATGGATGATACATCTAGGGATGAACACTACCAAACTTGCTTTGGATGCTTGATCTGACCTACATTTTCCAAATGAGTGACCAGGTTAAAGTTTTTGGAGCAGGTCCATTCCAAAGGAACTATAAGCCCAACTTGGACCAAACTTGCATGGATGATGCATCTAGGGATGGACACTACCAAACTTGCTTCGGATGCTGGATCTGACCTATATTTTCATTCCGTAGTAACTATAAGCCCTACCTGAACCAAACTTGCGTGGATGATGCATTTAAGGATGGACACCACCAGACCTGCTTCGGATCCTGGATCTGACCTATATTTTCATTCCCAAGTAACTTTAAGTCCTACCTGAACCAAACTTGCATGAATGATGCATCTAGGGATGGAAACTACCAGACTTGCTTCGGATACTGGATCTGACCTATAGTTTTATTCCCAAGTAATTATAAGCCCTACCTGAACCAAACTTGCATGGATGATGCATCTAGGGATGGACACTACCTGACTTGCTTCGGATGCTGGATCTGACCTACATTTTCATTCCCAAGTATCTATATTTCCTAACTTAACCAAACTTGCATGGATGATGCATCTAGGGATGGACACTACCAGACTTGCTTCGGATGCTGGATCTGACCTATATTTCCATTCGGTAGTAACTATAAGCCCTACCTGAACCAAACTTGCATGGATGATGCATCTAGGGATGGACACTTCCAGACTTGCTTCGGATCCTGGATCTGACCTACAATTTTACTCCCAAGTATCTATAAGCCCTACCTGAACCAAACTTGCAAGGATGATGCAACCAGGGATGGACACTACCAGACTTGCTTCGGATGTTGGATGTTGCTTTACTAATATTTCCTCGGCGTGGCATTCATGCCCTATGGACATATTTTTAGTTTATAATATATTTTAGAGAAATCTACATTGATGTGACAAAATATAAAGGGGGTTGTAAGTACATATACTTAAAATTTAAAAAAACAAATTATTATTGATAGTCTAAAAAAAAAAGAGAACATAAACTTGCAGAACACTGTATACCATCATTTTGTTGAAATTTAGTTTGAATGCCCATTATTTATTTACAAAATTGTAGGTGTCCTTCATCTGAAATGTATGAAGAAATAACTGATGGCTTGATAAGAGAATACCCAAACTTGTTATCTTCTGGTGGATTGCCTGCTACGTCCGCTCGAGTATGTAATTACAAATGGTTTTAAGAAAATGTTTCTTTGTAAAATGATTATCTATATTTTATCAAATACATTTTTAATTTCAGACCTATTGGAAGGACAAGATTAAATTTAAATTTGGAAATGCCAGAAAGAGTTTTGACCAACACCATCCTGAGGTCAAGATTCGAAAAAGAAAAAAAGATATTACCAGAAGGTAGAATATTTTGCATTCTGTCCCTATGCGAGGGCTTGTCCACCAAAGCATGTAAATACTGTCCAAGTGGAGTGTCAAATAAGAGAAATTCAAACAGTTACCGACATTCCCCAGTTATTGATTCGCGGAGAGTGCCTCTATATCACAAACTTTATCTACCTATGTATGTAGATACAAAACTAGATATCATTGAGATGGTGACCATCTCAAAGGGCCCCGCTTTCAACAATGAACATGAAAATGTAAGATTAAAGCAATATGAGCTGCATGTTTGACATTTGAAAATTTTATTGAAAATTTGTAATCAACTAATTTAATGACAGAAAGATAAATTTATAAATTTCTGTTGCTAATATTTGCAATGGATTTTTTTTATTAGCTTTGACTGAAGCAAAATTGAATTATTGTCGTCCTGTACAATAATGATTTCTTATACCAAACTGTATATTTGGTTGTACAGAAATATTTCTTCTGAAGCATTTTTAAACTTTATTTTGGGCTCATTGATCATAAAAGTTTAAATTACATACAAATTGATCATAATAGCACATTTTACCATAAAAATAAAATTCTCAAAGATACAGCTCATATTGCTTTAAGTTTGAAAGGTATATTTTGAAAAGAACATTTGTGTACTACGTACAGTGAAAATAATTTAGTATAACTTCACAGATACTGCAATTTTACAGATATAAGTTATCTTGTATCCTCCGTTATATAGATTTACTGGTATTAACCCTTTCTCTTCCGGCGCATTTTACGTGATTTTGGAGGCCTGTTGACATGGCATTATTAAATTATTTCTAATTTTTTTATCCAAGGGGAAAGCTAGGCATAATGCATACCATGTTGTAGGAAATTTCTTACAGATGATATTTTATGACTGTTTAGATACTCAACCACTGACCTTATTAGTAAAAATTGAGGTCAAAGGTCAATTAAGTGCAAAATTTTATGGGATTTTTTGATACTTTTTCATGTTTAAGCTAAATATTAAGTATGATGCGTGTTGAAATAGGAAATTTGGGATATACCCACAAAAGAGCATTATAATGTACTACATGAAACACATAAACTTTTTTTTCAATTCTGCATATAATTACTTAAAAGGGGTTGCTAAGCAACGCAGAATTCTTTAATTTTCGGGCAGAAATTTACATTTTTTACTCATCCTAGACACATTTATGCATCCCAGCACATATAAAAGTTAGATGTGAGGTCATAAAATTACAAGGGACATACAACAGATAAATTGTCTTAAAGTCTGATCTCATTAGAACTATTTTTAGGAGGTCAAAGGTCAAATAAAAGCAAAAGTTTCATCAATTTTTTTCAACACTTTTCAATATTCTTGCCATAATTTTACACAATGGATGCTGAAATGGAAAATTCTGAATATACTCTCAAGAAGGGATCAGAACTGCAATATCCATGCATCATTTTAGTTCAAATATCTGTTTAATGACCATTAAGTGGTTGCTAAGCAACATCATTTTAAAGTTTTTGGCTATTTACATGTTTGTTATTTCACATTCTGGACACATTCTAGACACTTTTTGTATATTTCATCATATTGTTTGTAAGATATGGGCCAGAAAGATGAAAGAACATTTTTGTATTAAAAATTGACCTTGACACTCTTGTTCTTCAGGGGGTCAAGGTCATATCAGTACAGAATTCTGCTTTAAACTGTAAGTAAATATCAATTATGAAATGCTTCAAACATGGATAAATCATCTAATAGTTGACGTAACAAAAATGGCGAACGACAAAATTTGCAAGCAAAGAATTCTGGTCTGCTTCTTACAAAGCCCTAGCAAAACATGTATACTATCTTTTTGTTAAACAATAAATCCATTCTCTTGACGCCAATAAAAATAATCTTTATTTTCATGGATTTAATCAAACAAGAAAAAAAAAACTAAATGATTTCATTACAAGATTTTTCTGGTATAACAGAGCTTAAGGGGTACAATAAAGACTTGACATATTATCTTGGAGGGAAATAATAATAATAGATAGCATTGGCAATATTTAACACATAACTGTTTAGTCAATAAGTTGAAAATTTGACGCTTATATCCAAATATACAAATCCAGAAATATTGCAAGATGAATTCCAAATCAGATTGAAATCTTCAACAAAATGTTGAAGAGCACTTTTACTTTGTGTCCACCATTCTTTTATCAACTGTCATTTCTCTGTAAGACTGGAGGAAATTCTTTGACTTGTCCATTATTATTTGCTGTCAAGTACAAGTGATCAGCTTCTATCCTGTAAAAAATTTAAGTATTTTGAAACAGATACATGTCATTGTGTATATAAATTTATATTTATAAATAAAATAAGAATGCTAAAATTACTACATTTATTTGATTTTCCTTTTAAAATTAAAATTGTATTTATTATGTGATCCAAGTAGTTAAATGATATTGTTAAGTCAATGTATCAGGACTGATAATTCAACAACCTTGTAGTAAACCGTCATGGTAAAATTACTGAACTAAAAGAAATAGCATATATGGCAATCTGACTAAAGCCAGACCTCTGTTTACGCTATCGCAACATGTAAAAAAAAAAGGCATTAGATTGCTACGAAAGCCAGGAAGGGACATGTAAATTTTTCAAAAAAGTAAAAAATGATATCGAATCAAATTAGACAATCCAATCCCACGTATTACTAAATTGTTCCCTCGATTTATAATATGAGATCTCGAATTACACAATCCGATCTTAAGGATTACTAATTCGCCCCCTTAATTCATAATTTGAATTTCATTACATATATGTACAGATACATCCAACCATTTTAATCAATAAGTGCGTTCTATTTATTTTGTTTCAGCAACCGGTCGTTTCCAACCGCTTTCATAACTAATTCAACGTATATTTATTTTAGAAATATTATGATTACACAGGACCCATATTCACTTTTACTATCTAGGACTTTCAATTATTCTAATATACAAGTAACACAAAAACCTCTAAGATTTTTTGTTATACAAATATCAGTACTAGCACATGGATTTGAAAATGTTCAATGTATTTTTCTCATTTTGGACCGTAATATGTAATAAAAGTTAGGATGTAAAATACTACAATATTCTATTTTTTAAACATGTATTACCATATCCAATATGTACAGATAAATAATTTAAACGAAATCATGGGAAGGGTTTACATTCCGAGGGAATGAATCATTTAAACTAAGAGAATGAATTATACAATCTGAGATAACGGATTGTGTAATTTGAGGGAACAAATTGATAATCTGTGAGAATGAATTGGCAATTTGTTATAACAGATTGTCAATCCGAGAGAACGGATTGTATAAATCAAGAACTCGGTTTACTTTTATAAATTTTAAAAATTCTATGTCCCTTCATGGCTTTCATAGATTTCATACCTGCATGGCTGCCAGGGTTGTAAAAAAAGGTGACAATAGACTGCAATGTTACTTCAGGGCAAAATTCCTGGGGCAAGGCTGTTCGTGAGCATGGGAGTGTTGATAAACCATCCAGTGAGTTTGACCACCCATGTATATGATGTACCATAATTGGAAAGTGTCTGAAAAATTGAGAAAATGGAAATGCTAACCACATACTTTATGCAGATTGGAAATACAACAGCAGTCTGTAAAAACAGCTTGTTCCATATCTCGGCATTCATTCAGATAGATATTACATGTTTAAATAATGTGTCTGTATGAAAAATCAAGCATCATAAGTATTATGTGTTTAAAACACTTATTTTTCAAAATATAAATCAAATGTTTATAAACTTGTATGAATGCGATATCATGAGACTTTATTTTTTGAAATTTTAAAAATACAGAAATTTTCAATACCAAAACAAAAATTTACCTGTTCATTGGTGTCCTTACATATTAATTGACCTTCGTAGTTCATGGTGGGCTTAGAAAGTGGGTATTCACAGATGAAAGTATTGTTGCATATGGTGAAAGCACCCTAAAATTTCAATGTGAAAGTTGTACATGTACACACTGGTACATTGATACTGAAAACAACTATCCATTATTATGACAACTTTGATTTTACTTTGAACTTAAGAGTGATTGTCAAAAGCATCAAAGTTCAAAAACAATGCAGAATTGGCTGAACGATACGAAACACGCACACTGAAACATAAAGATCTAGTACATGTGTACATTTAGTTTTCTTTTGAACGTGAACTAATGCGTTTTAATCTTAAACTTTTCAGTCAATATACACGTATTCTCACCTGCTAATACCAAAGGCATGTCCGTATTATTTGATTCATTGATGTGAGGATCTTCGTCGTGAAATAATCATGAAAATTGACGTTCAGATTTCGGATCATGTTTTTGTTTACAGCTATCACAGCGGAAACACGTGTTTATTTCAATTCGTATCAACTCATACAGTGATGAGTCGTATTTATTTATACATACGAGTTTTTGTATTGTTAAAATATAGATCTAATTAAATTGCAAATTAATAAGTATACAGTATAAGAAGATACAACAATATTTTAAAAATCTGATTGATTTTTTTTAGTAAAGATCGACGTTTCGGAAATCTACAATTTTTATCAATATTGTATTATCACTTCATGAAAAATACATCATTAGGGCTTACATGTAGATGAATAAATCAATATTCACTGAACACAAAAGGCAGAACGAAAGTATAATTTGTTTTTTGAAATCTATTTTTTTTTTTTTGTATTATGCATTTATTTCAGTAAAAAATATATTTAAATGGTCAAAAAAGTCTTATAAAAGAATTTGTTGTTTCGAGTAAGACGCAACAATATCGACCTTGACGTTACATGTAAATATTGACCGATTTTTCCATAAAAACTATGCGAAGGTCACAAATTCAAATTATCATAATTAAGAAAATACTGAGCGCAAGAAGGCCTATAAGGGCTTGTTGGAAAGGAAATTTTCTGTACTTTTACCAGCTTTATTTTGTTTTCCCTATTTCAACACAGAAATAAACGTAAAACTTAGCTTTGTTTAAATATTACGAATAAAATCGAGAAAAAACACACAAGTGCAAGAAAATTCTTGTTTTTAAAATATACCTTAAAGTAATAACAATAATTTTTACATATTTTAAAAGTAGAGAAAATATGCTTTAAGAATATACCATGCTTTCAAATAAAGTTAATCAGGAAAAAAATTGACAATCGTCTTAAAAATCGACAATCGCTTTGGAAAATTACGCCATTTTCAAAAAGTCTCGTTTGTCTTTACAACGTAAAATCGATTAAATACCGGCAATCAAGATATAATCTTTTTAGATATTTTAAAAGTAGAGAAAATTTCCAAAAAGATGATATATAGCTTATATACCTTCATGCTACCACAAAATAGATACGGAGATCTTATTTTCGCGAAGTCGTGTTTTAACGCGCCACCGGTCAATTTGACCGGTACGGAAGTGAAGGGGTTAAGGGAAAAAATTATGCACCAAGCAAAGATTTTAAACATTTTAAAAGACTGTTTACTAACCCTTAATTTGGATTTTTCATCTCAGTTTGCTGATCTAAAGGTATCTGATTGTCTATATAATTTATAAACCAGTTTTTTTGATAGAATAAACTAATCTTTAATTCTGCAGAAGTAAAAATGTGATGACATATTCCTAAATTTTTGTAAAATATCATTTGAAAGAGCTGTAGATCTTTTGAAAGAAAGTGATTTGGTTTGTGCTTTCTGCTGCTGAAAGTATAATCAATTATCTGTCATAGATCACAAATTTTGTCTGCTGAAATACATATTTATCGTTGAAATATGAAATTTAAAATTGCCACATTGCTTTTCTTGCACCGAGTGTCCGATAACAACCGAGTAGCCGATAACGCGTTGAGCAGTGTGTATTATAACACCCCACAACCGCACCAGCGCATAACACGAGATCGAAAGCAAAGGGAAAAGGATTAAGCATTAAGGATGCATTTTTGAACATTGTTGAACAATTGCAGATGCTGTAAAGCTAATGTTCCTTGCTTTGACTGCTACCATGTGATTAGTGTTTATTTTGACATTTAATAATTGATAAAAAGCTGTTAAGAACCACGAACGATAGTATTGTTCTCCCGCCTACCTCTAAGTCAATTCTCAAAAGTTAACATATTTGAATGATTTTCAAAATTTTTATAGATATTTATATGAATTTTAATAAAACGTTACTTTTTTGGGATACCAAAGAGAGATAACTCTATAGTTTTGGTAAATCTTGAGTTTTTCACTATAGAAATCAATGGAAAACGGAAAATATTTTTAAAACATCTTTCCCCCCCGTGAAACAAAACTTCCATTTTACAGGTAATATGGACTGTCATTTTACAAATTTATGCCAAAGCTTTTTGTGTTTCACAGGGGGGAACATATGTTTATAGACAAAAAACGAAAAAAATGCTGATTTTTCACCAATTCTAAAGCTATTTACAACTAAATAATTGTATTTTATTAATTAATATATGTTTTATTTATTTGCGTAAAACATATGAAAAGATATGAGATACATTTTATCATGTTTAAGACTATTTCAAAATATGATGATTCTTGAAAGTTCGATTTCACTAGAAAATATCGTCTACCCCCCTTTTTTCGAGAGCTGAAATTAATGATAATTTACTATCTAGCACTGGAATTAAAATGATGAATCAATTACTATAGAATTGTTCTTTGTATTGAACAAAGATTTAATGACCAAATTGCCATTAAAATTGAATTTAATGGGTGCAAAATATAGGCGGGAATCAATAGTTAGAGTACGTAGTTCTTTAATAATTGACAAAAAGCTGTCGATTAAATGATGTATGTCCTGTATTGAAGGAAAATACTTGAGAATTTTTAAGGAAGAAACAAAATGAATGCTATACCGTCCTTTTTTAATTCAATTTTTTCTAATTATGCAGTTGAAATCAGAATTGCTTTTGATTTTGGTAATCAATACTCATTAACATATGTGTATTTTTTAAAATAATTTTATTGTGATGATAGAACTGGGATTACATTGAAGTTTCAGAATGGAAATGTTCAGAATCTTGTGTAGATGTTTAAAAAGTGATTCTTATGTTTCTTTTTTTTTTTTTACATTTTGTGACAATTGGTATATGGAAAAACCTGATCAGTATTAATTAGAATACTTTTTAAAATTAAACTGTTGAGTTTTTTATACGATTTTATACAATTGAAATTTACAGTTGTACTGTGTGATTTTTATGTATTTTTTATGCTCCTTGAAAAAATGGCCAGGGAACTTAGTTGTCCGTTTGTCTGTCCGTCCGAGCTCATATATTCCATATCCGTCATGGAAATTCAATCATATTTTCGTTTAAATGATGTTTATGATATACACTTTAAAAGAAAGTGAATTCAAGGTCATCTGTTCAATGTCAAATATCCCCCCATACTAAATTTAAATTCAAAGTCAAATCCTGGGTCATTCATCACATATGCCATTTCTTGGACGAAAGTACAAAATACACAAAACGGGGGATACACTACATCATTACTTTACTTGTATTGCCTTGTCACGCAACTTGTTCAGAACATGTATTGGAAGTTTGAGTAACACAGGTTTGACTCCATCTACGTGTAAAAATAACTTGTAGTAAAGTACTTGGGATTGTCTTTGACAGCATTCATTTCATTCAGTGTGTCTGAGAGACAAAAATATTCAGGTTTTTTGTTGAAGTCAAATATCTCCAAAACATCACTTAACTTTCTCTTCAAAGCTCTTGTGATACGATCTGGGCTGTCGTAAAACGAATCCATATTTCCCAAGCTTTCTGTACTCTCAAAGTAGAGTAACCGGTATTTGAGTTCTTTATGCTCTTCACTTGCTCATATGGCTTTCCCTGAAGATTTTTATCATTAAATCCAGTCCAATAGATTGGGATGCATCAATTTCCTTCATGACTTCCTGGAATGTAAGATTTCCATGCTAGGTAAAACTCTGAGTCGCCAACGAATGGTTTAACTCTTTCTAATGTGAAGCTTTTCTTCGTCAAAAAGTTTGTCATATCAATAAGAGCCCGACTGATTCCAATTTGTTTGTCCTGATCAAACACACTCGGTTGTGACACAGAATTCTCAGGAACAAAGGGCTTAGCACAAGGGTTTAGTTTCCTGCCTGGTGGAGCAGCAGGTGTCGTTGAGGTGGGTGGTGGCGTAACCGTGTTTGGAAATTCAGGTCTTGTTCCAATAAAAGGTGTTCCGATAGGAGGTATAGCTGGGTCTGGCGTTAAAAGTATATCTGCCTCTATGTGTGCATTTTCTACATAACGCTTTGAGTGTGATGCAATCCAGTCACTATATTCACTTTCATATATCTTGAAGCTCCTCCTAAAGAATCTTTATACTACTTTCTGCCACTTCCGAGACCTCTTCTGCCTTTTTTTGCATTGCTTTCCTTTCCTTATTGATGTATTCCATAAAAAAAATAATTTTTTGGATTAGGGCAAAATTTTAAGTTAAGAAATCTGAATTAGGTTGTAAAACATGACTAAGAAAAGCTGATCTCTGACCTCTAACAAAAAAGGGTTATCTATAAAGTTATAAATTGTACCATAACCTTATCTCCTTTTCTGTATTAACTTCAGAAAAATTCAATATGTCCGTGTCTGCTGACATTTGTTTATCTTACATCTTTTATATGTCAATTTCTGAACAGACACCTAACCAAAAACATTAAAGAGATAAACGATGTTATTCTATGCTTGCGAGCTATGAATATGTGTCTGGGAGATGTTGACCCTGGTCATTTCGCGCGCTTTTTAGTTCACGTGACCAAACCCGGGTAAAGTGCGCAATATTGATTGAGTCCTGCATCATGGAGCACTCTTCAAATACTTTAATACTTCTTAGTCTTGCGTTTTTATCTACTACTGTGGAGGAAAGTGCATCCATCTCTCCAGAGAGGAAAGTAATACAGTGTCCTGAACATGCTACCATATAAATATGATGAATTATGGCTTTGTCATTCTTGAGAAGATGTTTAAAGAATTTTCCTATATATTTCTATGTAAAAATTTGGTTGGCCATTTTGGCCCCGCCCAACCCCCGGGGGCCATGATTTGAACAAACTTGAATCTACACTACCTGAGGATGTTTCCCCATAAGTTTTATCTTTCCTGGCACAGTGGTACTTGAGAAGAAGATTTTTAAAATATGCCACCAAATTTTCATTAATTCCCAATTATCTCCCCTTGAATGAGGGCGTGGCCCTTCATTTGAACAAACTTGAATTCCCTTCACCCAAGGATACTTTGTGGCTAGATTGGTTGAAATTGGCCCAGCGGTTCTTGAGAAGAAGTCGACAATGTGAAAAGTTTACAGACAGACAGACGCCGGACAACATGTGATCAGAAAAGCTCACTTGAGCGTTCGGCTCAGGTGAGCTAAAAAGCTACGAACAAGGAACTAAATGTCATCATTCCAAATTTATGTCCGAATGATAAGGTCCCTAAAGAGAATATACGGAACTTTCGAGTTACGGATCCGCTTCGGATATTATCGCTAACCAGACGTAATTGTAGGGCATAGTTCACTTCCGCATTCCAACGCAGCGGTGTAAACAAATATTGAAGACTTCAATAGTTATCAAGTCCCAGCGTTAAAACATTACTTAAGTACGAAAGGCATAACAACATCCATGTACAGAAAAGCTCATTTGATAAAACTGTGTGAACTGGCAAGAGAAATAGACCTAGAAGATATAGAAACTAAAGATGATTATGTGGATATGGATGTTCGTCGTAGAACGGTCGGAGACCGCATCTTGCCCAGCATAAGCGAGGTACAGTTTAAGTCAGTTTTTATGGGGAAAATCATATTTATCTCAAATTTATATCATGTACAACAATAAGTAAATTAAATAAATATAAAGTTACAGCAAATGAGAGGGTAAGAGAGGCATGAACCTTGCCAACATCAAATATATGTAAAGAGATTTTATAATATCCAGATTTTTATTTGGAGTATTACAACATTTTCAGGTTAAATTATGTGATTGGAATGGAGATGTAAAGAATGTTCGAGATATAG
>NW_026938388.1:0-11481 GCF_032062105.1 Saccostrea cuccullata
AAATAGTTGAATGATGGTGAGAATATTGTCCGTAACTTACTAATAAATCTTCAGAAGATCGCATGAGGGTGCCAATTGGTTCTTCGACTGTTTATGGAGACTAAAGAATGTGATTCAATGAAATTCCTAAATTTAAGTCGGAATCATCCTACTTCATTTTCAGCAAAGATAAAACGTGACGCTGTTTTAGACACTTTGACGTTATAATCCATGCGCCGTAAGGTGATACAATACATGGCATAAAATCTCATAATTTGTTTATTTATGCATATATTTATCTGAAATTTGCTGTGTATATTACTAAAATATGTACTAAATAATAGTGAAAATTTCAGAACGCAGTGATGTTTATTTTTCACACTAGACAACTTGTCCACGATTTTACGGGACAACCCTCGTATATTGCTCTATAGAGTACATATAATTTACAACTGTAATTATTAACAAACCTTTTTTAAGGGTGGTGGGGGTAACTTTGTTTTGGTTTTGAGATTTGTCGATAAAGTTTTCACAAGCAATTAAGCATTTGAAATAATCAACAGATTAAATGGTGGAAAGGGGGGGGGGGGTATGAATTAATGATTCCTCTATAGATAAGTCATAACTTGAATTTCAATTTAACCCTTTGTCAAGGACATAAGAAAATTCATAATAATCCAATAATTTGAAATAATATATTCATTTTTCCCCGAATATACTTTTATTTTCGTATGATATCTATGTGCGATATTTACGTGATATTAAACAAACACTTCGTAATCAGGTAATGGCGAAATATTTTACCTTCTGATATTTTAAATAATGTGCATTTCTCTGAATAGATTAATAAAGAATCAAATAATGAAGCATTTTAGGTAATATTGTCATTATTTAGCTTATCGTCAGATTTGACAAAAACTTTTTAAAATAAAAAAAAAATAATTTCATTTAAATGAAAATTATGCCTGTTTTGTTTTTACTAATAATTGAATCAAAGACTCCACACCGTTTTACAAATGTGCTTAAACGGTTTCATAAATATGTTAATAGTTAACAAAATTCTATGTGTATTATCTTAATTTTGTATTTTTCAAAAAAATTCTTTCGTTTCCAAATATGGCTTTTCAACATCACGTAAATATCTTGGTGTAAAATTAGCCCTCCAACCGCATTCATTTCGAAGGAGGTCAACAAAACACAGCATGAAGTATGTAAATCAAATTGTGATTTTTAATAACTATACACTTTCATGTTTCAAATGACATATAAAAGTGTTAGTTTCAGTTCACAAAATTTTTTGACTTTTCCCAAAGTCGATTTGGCACTATAAATTGAGAATGCGTCTTGCAGGTTTTATGCAGACTTCGATGCATGTCGAGAAAACGCGTCGAACGCTGTAAACCTACCCATACCTGGTAATAGGATCACTGCATCGGTTCGAAGATGTGCACAAGTCAAGTGATATACACCCTGAATTCCATTTATTGAAATATGCATCACAAAAAAGAAATAACCTCCATAAAAACTCAATAAACACACTGTATCTACTCCGCACAGTCTAGCGCGTCGATACACTTAGTGAGTTAGTCCGTGCTGAGCAGATTGTGGTCAGGGAAAATATCACAAGGGAAAAAGAGTGGTATTTGCGCGGCTGAAATTGGGGGGGGGGGTCTAAAGTATAATTATAACGGCTTCATAAGGTATAACTGAAAATTGTCTATCTAGTTCTAATAAACTAAACATTCCTTATATAGTCTGCAGTTGTTTTGCATCGCAAAATTCATTTGTCAATTACAACTGATTATTTTAGTACTAATCTCAAATCTAAACCAAGTAATTTGATATACGGTAAATATTTAGTTCAAGACTTAAAAAAATTTGACCAGAATACAAAAGTTTATGTGTGCATCTGTACGTTCTTTAACACACACGCGGAAAAAAACATCCCCCTTTTAGACTGATATTGAGGCATTTATATTTTAAGGGTGGGGGCAGAAATAATTGACATGGCCGTTACCTAAATATTCTTGGAAGATAGACATTTCTGCCAATTCCATTTTTGAAGATTTTTTATTGTCTCACTCCGACCACAAAGTATGAACATTTTAGCGGAATGTGGCTGTTTTATAATTATTACAGGAAGTCTTTCGAGATTTCAGTATCCCTGTCTGACAGTCTAGTTTTTTTTTTCAAAAATAAAAATAATTTCTGTTGCAATATTTGGGAGATGCTTTTAAAAACTTGAAACCTGGTGGAATACAGATAATTTGTAATTACTCTTTTATTCATTGAACTCTCTCGCTCTCTCTCCTCCTGTAACCATCTGTAAGCGCAATAATAGATATAAAGTCATATGTATTTTGTGTTGTACCATTTATTAGATCTTGGGACAGATCAAAGATTTTTTTTGTCAGGCGGGGATGTCGAAACTTGTTCAAAAATTGAAATAATAATTTTACTTTTGACAAGAAAATAAACCTAAACGCCGGAATTGAAAGGAAAATACATGTAAACGTGAAGTCTACATCATAGGAATGGGAACATTGGGAATTTTCTCAAATACATGTACCTTCTCAGGTAAGGAAACTGGACAAAAATTATTTAGACAAGAGGTATAAAAAAGCTAATTTTTGGTAGAATGTGGAACTCTCATCGGCAGTTTGTTTTCCCTTCCTATATGCTTCGACTATTAATAATTTATATCCAACCCAGATATTTCTTGACATGCAAAAAAAAAAACCCGTAAACTCGTCCAAACTCCAAAACCTTCAAACCTTAGCCTTTTCATACCAATTTAACACAAATTCGCGTTTACCAGGGAGTCTGCGTTTTTTTCTTGCTTTAGTAAATAAATTTAATAACCTTGCAAATCCCAGGGGAGGGGGGGTCCTAACCCCTCTAGATCCGCGCATGGCACTCATGCATAGAATCACAACACAGCCACTTCAATTTATATTGATGGGGGACCTCCAAAATCAGTTGACAAGCAAAAAAAAAAACAAAAAAAAAAACAAAAAAACAAAAAACAAAACAAACACAAAAAACAAAACAAAAAAACTAAGCACCACACTCTATACAATCCTTTTTGGTAGGGGATAAAGGAGGCTTCCTGTAACTTTTCTGTTCAGTACATTCCTTTTGAATGCTTGAATCTGCGTATTTCCCTGCAAACAAAAAATGTGGAGGGAGCTTCCAAATCAAAATTTTAATTTATTTAAAACTGCAGCAAAGATTATCCTCAGAAAAAGTGAGCCCCCCCCCCCCTCCATCTGCATACTACGGAAACATTTTAAACCTTTATCTTTACCGAATCGAAATATTTCATGAATACTTCTTAAAGTTAGTTACTTCTGAAAATGGTCCAAAAATGGTAAAAAATTCGCTGGAATCTTCCTTGCATGTTACTTGTGGGTGGTTGAAGCCCTTAGACAGGGTTACCATGACAAGATAGAATTTGTCCCCATTGTAATTTAAAAGAACTCAGAGGTGAGTTTCATTACATACTAAAGTGCAGCTCGCTACTTTCAGAAAGAATGCTATGCTTAACAGAAAAAAAGCATAAAATTTCAGAATGTGATTAATTTTAAACACATTATGAATAACAATAAAAACTGTTTCCTGAGAAAATTGTGCTCGTTTATAAAGAAAAAAAAATAAAATATGCCCCCCGCCTAAATTCCCATACTTCACATTTATAGCAACGTACAATTTTTTGGTTTAGTTTCTTATTCACGCATGCTTTATAGATCTACTGTTATGTATAAAATCACCTATACATTTTGTGATTTTTGTATACTGTTGTAAAATGGTGAAGAGATTCAAATAGTTGATTGAAAAATGATTGAAGGTACGCGGAGGAAAGCAAATCCGCGAAAATCTACAGATCTAGAGAACTGAAAGGACAGAGATTTTTTTTTCATTTCTACAAATTATTCATATTATTAGACGTATAAATATCTATACTCTATATTACAGAAAAAAAACATTCTCTCTCTCTCTCTCTCCGTATGTGTGTACAAAAATAAAGGCCGGGGGTTCCAATCCCTGGAACCCCACTCCACCTCTGGATCCGCCGATGAATTCTATTTTGATTATTCATATACCATAGAATCAAACTCGTTTATTGTGTATAAAATTATGAAAATAAGTTTAAATCAAGTTATATAAGGTCTTTATTTAAAAAAAAAATAAATAAAGCCAATGCAAATTATTTATAATGAAAATATTTGATCGTAAAAAAATCCGATCTTTTTCAGAGAGCGTTATGCATTTTTTTTTACCCCCCCCCCCTTTAACGGGAGAATCTCGTCAAAGGATGAATGATTCGTAATGTTGCATGCTATAAAATAAATTTAATGTAATTAAGCCATGTCTAAAAAATTTGTTTACATTTACATATACAGACAAGAGTAATATTTATTTTTGAAAAAAAAATTGCACTTTTTCAGTCAACCAAAATACCAGTAAGCTTTCCGCCTTTGAAATTTCCCCTGACCAAATAGACTATCGTCGTGGACCACGTGTGTCCAAGTGCTATGTGGTGACAATTTTTTTACTATCCAGTTAGCAATGGATTACATGAATTCTGAGATGCATATTTCAATAAAAGTGAAATAGGATATATTTCTTTCGACATGTGCACATCCCTGTAACGATAGCAGTATTCAGGTAAATATCTTTATCATTGCGTTCGATGCGTATTCTCGACCTGCATGCGTGCATATCCAAACGGTTTTTGCTGTTTTCCGTGTTATTTTTTCTAAATTGCAGCAAATGCATTAAAAATAATTTACTTCTCAGTATAGTTCTAGTTTTTGTCAACTTTTAAAACATGTATTTGTTCAGTTTATGGATTTATGACAACTATGCTATCGGAGATGTGTACATGTTGACAGCCAGGCTAGAAAATCACTCAAGTGAAACAATTGCACCAGGCTTTATATAACAGGTACAGGTGGCCAAAAATTTTCAAGTAAATATGGCGGAATCGAAGAAATATGGCGGACAAAGGCGTACAGGAATGTAGTAAGTCGTACAAAGATGAAAAATGATGCCTTTTCAAGAGTTCATGTCAGCTTTAATAAAATGTATACGTAGTTAGTGTCAAGTTCAGAATACCAGCGCTTTAAGAGTATAAGGAAAACTAGCAGCTTCTCGTTTGAATTTAAATGGACACAACATTTTTACAAAACTATATACGTGATCACATGTGTTGGCCAGGAAATCCACCTGACAATTGTATTCACCGATAGTACAATAAAGGAATTAATCAAGCGTAAAATTCCTATAGTATTCATAGTAACCCATAATGCAATTCTCATTCAGCTGATTTATCAGTTAAGGTCACATTGGTGCCTCATTTGCTAATCTTACGCCAAAAAATATAGTACCGGTTCCCATGCAAATTATTTGTCCAAAAAGAAATTTTAACTCATGGCAGCAGAAAATTGTATCATTATACGAGGGGCGTTCAATAAATGATGTCGTCAGCTCCATGGCACACAACATAGAAATCATATGACATTAAGCTTGACTTTTTCTAGTTATTGAATCTTTAATGAATTGATAACAGTTTATGTGACCACTTTTCATCGCATAATTTCATTGTGGGAAGCTGGAAAACAAGGGCTACTCGAGACACTGCGTTAAAAATGAATGGTCAAGAATCAGTAAATTACAGTAAAATTGAATGCGTCATAAAAGCTGCTGTAAAACTTGTTAATTTCCCAAAAATATATTAACTGAAATATGTGAAATTTACGGCAACGTATGTCTGTTTCATACAAACATGAACAGGTGGATTTCAATCAACAAAAATTATATAATGGGCATCAAAAATGGGCACCCTCCTTGTCAACAAGGACATACAACAACAAATGTATATTAGCCATAATTCAACAAATTATCACAGATTATATTTTATTGACTTTAAGTTACATAGCAAATTTGATAGACATCATATCGGGGGTAGTTCACACTGTTTTAAAGAAACATTTGATTGTAAAAAAGTTTAATACTCAAATGCCACCCTATATTTATAAATATGAGTGAAAAGAGCGAAAAACGAAAAATTGTTCTTATCCACGTTTTTCTGAAATTCAAACAGATCATGAAACTTGAATCCATTTTGCGTTAAACCCTCAAAACAAATTTAGAATAAGATGTACTTGACAAAACTGCAAAGGCCGAAGAAGAGCAAAAATTTGCAAGAACAAAAAAACAGTTTTATACGCTATTTTCTTAAATATTAGCGGTCTTGTTGTTCAAATACATATATAGGGAGGCAGTTCAATTTCTGGAGGAGTCTAGTAAGCAAAATATTTGCCAAAAAATTGAAAGGTTTATGAGAGGAAGGAAACAGAATGAGGAATTCACTACATATGACAGTGTCCAACCCACAGGCTATGAAGAGTAAAGGAGTTTGGGGTAAACAGAAAGTTAATGTTTTGGTTAATGTTAATGTTAAGTTAATGTTAATATTCAATAATATTCGCCAGATCTTTCAATCTATGACTTGTTTCATATCCCAAACTTACGAAAACACCTTTCAGAAAGAAAAAAACAAGCACAGGATATCATAGGATCTGCCATTTTCCAGTATACGAAGGGTCATACTCAAAACTGTGTTCTAAAAACAATTAGAAATCGAATAAAAAATGTTACGGACATGTCTTTTAATTGAAAGAGAATATTTTAGTTAAATCATTAAGACAAAATCATAGAAAAGCGATTTTGGTTTCTTTCCGAGCCCTGATGACATTATTTATTGAACGCCCCTCGTACTTATAATTTTAATCTGAATGAATTCAAGAGAGATCGATTGAAGTACATTTCTACAGAATGATATTATAAGGTGGTGAAAACTAAAACGCAACTTATCTTTTCTGTTTACCATGTCTCCACGTGCCAGTCACTCCCTAGCCACATTTACGTGAATAATTAACCCTATCTCGCTTCATTAATGTCGCTGTAAAACTTGTTAAAAATCCTAAATAAGTATTCACTGAAACATGTGAAATTTACAGCAACCAATGTTTGTTTTATAGACATAGCAGGTGGAAATCAATGAACAAAAATGATATAATGGACATCAAAAATGGGTACCGTCCTTGGCGACAAGGACTTACAACAACCAATGTACTGTTTGCCAAAATTCAACATATTATCACTGCTGATGTTTTATTGACTTTAAGACACATAATTTATTTGATAGGCATCATTTTGGAGGTCGTTCACACTAATTTAAAGAAACATTTGACAGTAAACAAAATTACTCAATTGTCACCCTATGTTTTGAAAAATGAGTGAAAACAACAGTGTGTAAGAATATTCAAAACATTATTTTTAAAAATTTTTGTAGTTATCCAAATTCAAACAGATAATGAAACTTGATATCCTTGTTTAAACCCTCAAAACAAATTTACAATAAGATGCAATTGTCAAAAACAGTAAAGGTTTGAAAAGAGCAAAGAATTGCAAGACCGCAGTTTTAATAATAGTTGTGCTGTTGTTCAAATTCTTATTCGGAAAGGCAGTTTAATATCTGGGGAAGTCTAGAAATCAGAATTTTAGCAAAACAGATCGAAAGCTTTTTGAAAGGAAGGAATCAAAAGCAGGAATCCACTATATTAAATTTCTTCATGACAACGTCCAAACCCACACGCCCTGAAGAGTAAAGGAGTTTTGGCGATAGACAGAAAGTTGATGTTTTATAACATCAACAATATTTGTCAGATCTTTTACCCTTTGACTTAACTTGAAAAAAAAAAAAAACCTTTCAGAAAAACTTAGTCCAGGAAATTATAGGATCTGCCATATTCCAGAATACGATGGGCCATACTAAAAATGTGTTCTAAAAACAATCAGAAATTACATAAAAATGTTACGGAGAAATGTTTTAATTAAAAGAGAATATTTAAAGTATCCAGATCATTTTAAAGCGTTTTTGTTTCTTTCCGAGCATCGAGGACATAATTTATTGAACAACCCTCATGAGCAGGAATTGGACGCATTTCCATTTCATTAAAACTCGCTTCACAAGTAGACGACTCTGATATGCAGGTATACGAGGGCTGTTCGGAATTCATTGAGACATTTACTTTTACTCAATAAAGGGCAGAGATACATTCGTGAAAAATCATTTAATAAAGAACAAATGAAATAAATGTTTAAAATTTCTTATTTAAATGTTAGGTAGATAAGTTCTTATTAAATTATAAACACGAATATGGCTATTGACCTATAGCAGCATCGTTAAGTTGAAACGATGGGGAAGCGTTTCCTCTTCTTTCGCTGTTACCACATATAACATTCGGCCAAAATTCAAGCTTTTCAAACGATTTCAAATGCGTGTTGTTGCTTCAATGTACCCTAGTGTAAAATATGTGTCATGTGCAGGTGGACTTAACATCATGCAGTGCTGTACCGACTTATGCAACGTGTGTTGTTATTTAGTATGTAAATAATTGATGGTAGTCCGGAGCTTTTGTTTCTACTCTGCTTGATTCATTTGTAGGAAAAAATGTACCGATGAGAAATAAACCATTAGAAATGTTTTTTTTTCCTGTCAAATACGTTGTACATGTAGAAGGTCATTGAGTCTGGAAGAGTTTTCCGTAGCGCTGCACAAGGTGTGCTCGCTGCGTCGCCTTGACGTCAAATCCACTTTAAAGTTATTAGATTTTTTACAGTGCTTAAAATTCTTTTTTTGGTATCCGTATTTCTTATCAAATTCTAATAAAAGTAAAACAATATACACTATAAGTACATAAATTAAATTGTCGCTCTTACCCTGGTTTTAAACATTGGTGATTATGTTTTTTTTTACTATCTGATTTCGTGACTGCTCTGAGTACTCCTAAAATTGACACATTTATAGGCCTATACCATTGGAATAAAGAAATAAAATATTTGTAAAATGTTTTTTGATTTTATTAATTATTAGTGTTTGTCAAACGTACATGTATGTGCAATGTCTCCATAATAAAAGTCTTCGTATAAAGTTGTATATTATTCTCTTAAATGTTTTTTTTATTATTATTATTTATATTGAACATCAATATATTTTAACATTTAAAATTTCTGTTTCGGGAAAGCAGTACTTAAGAAAAAAATACAGATCTTTGAATGCAATATAAATTTAAGGAAAGGACGCACCAAAATTAAAGACATTGATCTATAGTACTTTCAAATTACCGCAATTTAAGTGCATGGATAAATGTGCGTAGTATAATGGTTACCTTGTGTATCTTGACGATTACATGTCAATAAACGTTAAATGTCCACTTTCTAGGATTATAGGGCTTTTGGCAAATAATCCACTTTACAATAATAACCTTTTCATTGAAAGTGACAAACACACAACACGCCTTGTCCTTTAGCAATTTTAATCAACTTTTACTCGACCTGGATTCTAGTACAATTAAACCATCATACTGTCGATGAGAATTGTCATAATTAAGGACCCTAAATGAACAATCAATTGATGTTCAATAAAAGATTATGAGTCTAGCCATTTTCCTAATGAAGACCACAATTATTCAACCCGTGCAGTGCACGTACGGGAAGGCTTCCTGCTTTATTTGTTTCAGATAGCCATGCATCATTTTAAAGGAAGCTAAGCTAAATTAACCATTAAAAAACTGGCGACTTGGTGCCATGGTGGTATGCGTTTTGTCATGATGCTCACCTATTTGTTAGGCCCGTTCGGATGGGCCTTAAACATAACAGAGAGAAATGGGAATAAATTTGGAAATAAAACTGTTTTAAATGAAGAATCAAATGAAAGTGTTCTTAAATTTTCAACAGCTGAACTCGTCTCGGAAGGAATTATTCTCACAATGATTTGTTTTACAGCTATAGTTGGAAACACGTGCATGTGGATAATAGTTATACGGAATAAAGATCTGCGTACCGTGACTAATTCTTTTCTTTTGACACTCGCCTCTGCGGATCTTATGGTGTCCGTTGTAAATATGCCTGTGACCATTCTGACGATATTTAAAGGAGAGTGGGTATTTTCGGATGATGCATGTACGATACTTGGATTTACAAATATGCTTACACTGGTCACAAGTGTTCTATCCCTCTGCAATATAAGTATAAACAGATACATTATGGTGTGTAGACCTACAAAATTTAAGACAATATATACCAAACGAAATGCAGCATTAATGATTGCAGGTTAGAAGTTTGATTTCTTTATAAATTGTCTAAACCTTCTTTGTAAATTCAAACCAAATTATGATACATTGTATGACATTTTTGTTTAATGATTCAATATACGGACATGCATGAATAAGATTTTTTCAGGTTGTTTAAGTTGTATTACCAATTGCAAAAAGTATAATGCCCCGTCGCCTCTGCATGGCACAGTTGTTGTCCAGAAGACCTCGTTTCACAAATGATCTAAGGTGACGAACTAAGTTGACCATTACGTCACGAGTTTGCATCCCACTGGGAAACGTGATGAACTGACCGCAAAAAATAAGGTTTTGTATACTGAGTATTCAGGTATGGAATAAGATGCTGGCACGGGAATATTCCTTCATTGCTTACTGTCCATAAATACTGAGACTTCAGTGAAACATTATCAAAATACGACATCCAACGAATACGCCGTCGACTATCATTAGTGTCCCCTAGCAACGCAGAGCAATCTTTTTTCAGTCGTCTTCCTTAAAATTTATAAGAGAACTATGAGAATTTGATCTTAATTTTTACTAGGCTTTTTTTAACGTAAAGGTAGTCTTTGATAAACTTATCACAAACTGTCTATCTTTCAGGCCTGAGACATATATTTTGTGCTTGACTTTTAATATAATTTTTTGAAAAAGTTTTGATTAAACTTCTAAGCTCAATAAAATTAATATGATCCTTTATAAGATTAAGCATGATTCTGTATTTTATTCATGATAATTTAGGCTTAAATTCGGTACATTTTTTTTTATTTTACCTCCTTGCAAATGTCCTTGAAAAACTGTTAGCGATAGTATTGTTCTACCACTCAATCAATTTTCAAAAGTTGATATATTTGAATGAATTCTCTTATATCTACAGATACATGTGTTTAATTAAGAAATAAACAACGTTATTTAGTGAACATGGCGTTATGAATAGCAATTGCTCTGCTGGTATATCCCATGATGAGCGCTAGCGCATCATGGAAAATATGCCAGCAGAGCTATTGTTATTCATAATGCCATGTTCACTGAATAATCGTTGTTTATTACTTATATGTGCATTCTTTGATTTTTTTTTCAAAAATCAGAGGAAACCCTGACTTACATAAGGACGCGGCTTCTTCAGTTCTTGTCTTCAGTTATAAGAAAAACATACGGCTTTAAAATCAGTACTCCTGATCAATGCTCCTTTTCTTAATAAATCACAAACAATTTATAAAGTATTTCCCTCTCGACACAGTTATCTGGATACAAGTTGCGCCGTCATCACATTCTCTTAATTTTTTGTTTGGACGCAGTTGTGACGTCATGGGTCAACGTT
>NW_026938389.1:0-11590 GCF_032062105.1 Saccostrea cuccullata
AAAATGTGATTGCCTGTGACAAAAACTTTCAAAAAACCTATGATTTTTACCCTGGACTTCCCTTAAAGTTTGACCTTCTTTTAAATAATTTAAACATTACATTGAATGGGCCATAGCTTTTGAATGAGAAAAGATAGGGCTTTCATATTAAATGTGTATTACCTGTGAAAGACCTTTCTAAATACACTATGATTTTTGACCTTGACCTTGAAGTTTGACCTACTTTTCAGAAACTTAAACTTATCTTTTGAATGAGAAGATAGAGGGTTTTCAAATTAAATCGGTGTATTGCCTGTGACAAGACCTCTCTAAATGCACATGATTTTTTTTATCTTGTGACCTTGAAGTTTGACCTACTTTTCGCAAATGTTAATTTTTCATTATAACTTTTGATTGATAAAAGATAGGGCTTTCTTATTTGACATGTTGCATTACCTAAGATACTTCCAAGTATGCTATGATTTCTGACCCCTTGACCTTCACAATTGACCTCATTTTAAAAAAAAATTAACTTTGGTGATCATGAATTTTGTGAATGACATAAAATAGGGTGTTCATATTTGACACAAAATGTCACAAATAATGACATCTCATCCACAGAGACACCAAAAGCGGGGGACCACAATTCTTGGAATTTGCTTGTTTTAACCATTAACTTATAACCTGTCTTCACATTGTTAAATTGTTGTGTGGTTACTTCTTGAAGAAACAAAAATTTCTCATTAGTTTACCTTTGCCTTGTGCTTGACCTCCACCAAATGGAAGAAGAAAACCCTTTGAATCTTCATCATCAACTAAGTTTGCAAAGCTTGTCTGTAAGAGTCTTGTTCCTAATCCTATACTCAGCTGTTATAAATAAATAAATACAATAGATTTTAATAGAAGTCTTGTCTATTGTTATTTTTCAAAAGAACAAAATTGGCAATTGAGCATATTTCTTTACCTAAAAAATGTATTACAAATGTAACTTACTACTGTGTATCTGCAACTTAAATATCCAGTTAATATAAGCTAAAAATCATGAGAAATTCAGAACGATTAAGAAAAATGGTTTATCTACCTCCAAGAATGCCAGCAAGACAACAATAGCCCCTGCAGACTTTAACATCTTTTTATATCTTGACATTAACGCATCACTACATCCTCTTGTATATACTGTTATGTCTTTGCTGTAGTCATACTTGAAGTGTTTGCCTTGTACTCGAGTGTCTATACAGGGTCTGTGGACTTTGTAGTTACAGCAGCTAAAGGGAACATGGTCGGAAAACTTTCTGCAAAAAATCAATACATGAATACTTCAATAATTTAAAATATATCCATCATAAAAAGTCCAGTCTACTTCATAATACACAATTAAGGAGGCTAGGGGGTCAACTAATTATTTTTTTTATCAAACACCAGATATAACTTAAATTTTGGGATATGATATGATCTTAAGCTGTCAACTATCATTTGGCAAAGAAAAATTTCATAAATTTTAGCTTTAAAATTTGATCATTTTATTAGATCTTTATATGGAGCTCTTCTTTTAATGAAGATTAAAATAGTCTAAAAATGGCCACGACCACCCAGCCCCCTTAAACATTAACATTATATTTACCATTTCGGTTATTTCCCTTTAGATTTAAACTTACTCTTTACTTATAAATCACTCTAATATAGTGACATTTTTCAGGAAATCTTATAAGAAAATAATAGCCTTGAATAGACCTAAAGATCTACAATACCATTTCAGACATCTCTTAGAGAGATTCAAAAAATAAAGTTCAAAGGCATTAGATATAATGTGAAAGGCATAAATTAATCTGTCTGGATTTCAAATTAGATATGATTGTGATAAACTTACGTGTATGTATGCTGTTCTTCTTTTGTCATATATTCATCAGTAATGTATTTCTTTGATACAAATTTGACTTTGAACCAATCTGTGTATCCTTCTGAACCACAGCACTTATACTGAATCTGTAACTTGTCGATGATACTTTTCTTTGGCATGTCTGTTGCATACTTTTTCATGGAAATATAAATTCCTTTGCTAAATAACTTACGAAGTGAAGCAATGTTTGCAAAACATAGCATAGATGCAACAAAAGTACACACAAATAAAACCAAAGAAAGAACAAAAACTGGAATTAGAAACTTTTTCCAAACATCTCTCCTCGCCGTGTCATGCACAACCCAGCAAACTCGTGACGCTAAGATGTTAATAATCAGTCCAGCAAGGCCCAAAATAATCATAAAGGCAGGCAATGCGTCCCGACTCCCTTCAATAAGACTAACTTTGTCTTGTATTGCAACTTCAATATAAACAGCTACTGTAAGCATAAAGAAATTAAATGGAATGGTGACCAGACACAAAACACTGGCTATTTTGGCAATTAAGCATCTTCTTTTTTCCGTGAGATTAATTTCTGGTACACCCATTCTTTCTTTCTTCCAATAACCGGAAGTTAATTATACGTCATTTCCTAACGTCATAATATTGATTTGATGACAATATGGCGCTAAACTTCGATTAAATATCACTGATTATGTAATGTTTTATGTGGTTTTACTATTCTAATTTTTAAAGATATGTCCCCATTTGGTTTTTGTTCACTTTTTGGAAAATAAAGTATTTAAGAGTTCAAAAACGGGCGCCAGTACAAAGTCTACTGAACTCTTTTCTGGTGGAGGTAAAAAACTCAAACGATGACATGGAAGGCAGACTACTACTCGTGTTTACATGTCTTGTTTCGTGTTTATTTGCAAATAATGTTTACGATGTAGAAAAATTTCAAGTGGAAAATGAAGATGGGACTACTCAGATATTCGAAGTTAAACGCTTAGAACCTGTAAATGGCGAATCATGCGCCATTTGCTCACAGAACACGGTGAACTCGTCTCCTCGGCTAACCCCTATTCGCTCTAATGTTTTCATTGCAGTTGGGGAGGTGGCAACAGATTGCGGTAAGAGTTTTTTTTTATTAGTAGGTCATTCATGCATGATAATTATTGTTTGTGAACTTTGTATTTATCATGAATTAACACAAAGGTACATTGCGTTGCATTGCACCAATTTTATGTACACAGTTTCTACAGGATTTGTACCCAGGGGAATTCGAACCCACTGATTTGATATCAAATTCTTTTCCTTTCACTTTCATACACTTTTATCACAAAGGGAATATACTGGAAAAATATTTACATGTATAAATGGTATAAAAATCTGTCTGTCCTGTGGATGGGAATTATGATTATTCCAGTATGTCTAATATTATTATGATTTTGTATGAATTAAAAAAAATTGTGCATTTATTTCTTGCAGAGGAGAACTCAGCCAAGCTTCCTACTGGTCTATGCTCAAATGCTAAAGACCGAGGTCACTGCTCCAGAGATACTCTTTCTTGTGACCATTCCCCCGAGGTGGGTATAAATTAATATACATTATGATTGATCAGACATTTACCTTTGACTGCTATGTAAATGTAATTTAGGTCCTGTATGCACAAACATACATAACCTTTAACTATATCTTCCATGCTATCAATGAAATTTATTTCAATCTCATAAAATTTAGACCTTTCAATTTTAATTACATTAATTGAAGTATCATGAGTATTGCAAATTGAAATAGGAATTTTAAACTTTCAGATATCTTTCAAAGAAATATATTCCATTAAGTTTTAATTATTTTTACAGATAAAGGTCCTTTTATAAAGAATGTATGACCCTCTTGTTCTGAATAAATTATTAACAATTTTGTTGAAATAATAAATAAATCCAGTTCATAAATTTTCAGGATTTAGCAGAAGACCTTGCAGCTACTGAGATGGTCCCAATGCAAACAAAAAATTATGACATTGATTCAAAATTAGGTAAGTTTGTTTTCATTCTTATCAAGATTGTCTCCCTTTGTATGAAATGCAGTCATGTGGTTTTATAAATTTATATTTACTTTTAAAGTTCATATACACAGTTTCCTTTTCATTTCAGCTCTTGGATTTGTGTCAATAAATATCGGGAATCTTGATGATGCTATGCAGATATTCAACAGCATTCTCTCAGTATGTAGGATATTAGTGGATACTGACATACTTTGAATCAAATTAAAAATGCGGGTTTATTTTTCAATGAATTGAAGAAAAATCAACACAGTGCTGTTACTTTTGTACTTAGGACTTTGGACAAAATATACAAGTTTGATTTGTGAGAAATAAATATCTTCATTGTTGAACTAGATCATTTAATTACCCATTGGCAGCTGCATTGATGCTTGGTGAATTTATGTCACTCATTTTCTTATGAAAATTATTTTTAGTATCATCCAGATACAGTTGGAGCACATTATGGTCGGGGTATTGTATACCAGAGAATGGGAATTCAGGTATAATACCTTATACTGCATGAGACTTTTACTTTCTCTATTCAGTTTAGGTCTGACATAAAATTTGAATGCTTGCATGTACAGGAAATTATGTATACATCAATTGTCAAACATTTGAATATTTGGATATATATTTTTTTCAATACTAACACATAGTAAGGATAGCTTTTTATTTCAGGAAATTGCAAATGCTGCTAAAAGTATTCGTGAATTCACTGAAGCCATAATGAAAGACAATAGCTACCATGAAATTTATGAAAGAAGAGCAGAGGTTTGTCTAGCACATCATTTCATAAACTTTTTTTGGTCTTCATGTGACTGTAACCCTAATGGTACAATATTTAATACAATATTTAATACAACTGCTTATTTTTTATGCTTGAAAAAGCACTTAGAAACACAATTTTTTTTATTTATGATATCCAGTATACTAGCTGTCACACAGTTTCATTGATGCATATTGTATAAACTTTACTTTCTATCTCACCTTATAGTTATTTCCACTGAAGATGTTTTTCTAATATAGTTTTTGTGGACACACTTTCTATAAATCAATTTTATTTTTTAAATGTAGTCCTACATAGCTATTCAACATTTTGCGGATGCTTTGAAAGATCTTAATATGGCTGCCAAATCAAGTCCTTCCAAGCGGCTATACTTCATTCGAGGCATTGTTCATCTTTTGTTGGAGGTATGGACTTTTTATATTAGAATGTCCTTATCATTTCAATTTTTCATACTACAATGTACATGTATTTCTTTTAGTTTTTCTGACATATTTATAGTAAAAGGTTCATATCATGTTGTAAAATTCAAAACCAGCTTGATGAGATTGAGCAGTTTGTACATGTATCATGTTTCTTAAAATTTCTGTATGTTATGCATATTAAAAAGAATAAATAAGTATAACTATAATCCATTAAAGACATGAGTTTTAAGCATATGGTGATCCTATTGTAGAACTTTGCCGAGGCAGAGGAAGATTTCAGGAAAAATTTAGACCCAGAAAATTCTTTACATGTGGGCTCCAACTTCCATCTTGGTTTGGCCCTGTATTATCAAGGAAAAGTTAGAGTAAGTAAGATCAAAAAAGAAGAAGACTAAATTGATTATTACATTGAAACCTGTCTAATCTAACATGCACTACCGTGAAACCTATTTAAACCAACATGAACTTGGAGACAGATTTTGTGTCGGAATATACAGGGTGTCACATTGCACATTGGAAAGAAAATATGAATCAAAATAAGGGTCAAAATCCACATTAAAACAAATTGTGCAGGCTTCAGAGAAGACAGTTTTTACTGTATTTGTAGGACAGGAAATTTATCTTCAAATCAAATGATGACATTTGTTGTAGAGTCTTCAATCAGCACTTGACATGGGTTTTAAAGATAAGAACGATGGATTAATCAGATAGGCATGTTTTCTTTTCAGAATGCCATTGAGGTGTTTAAAGATGTTTTGAAATTAAAGCCAGATCATGTAGAAGCATCAACTAGCTTAGGCCAAGCATTCAGGTATCATAAGATTTCTGGGAGTTTTGTGATGGTAAAGAATGTGAACATTAAACTTAAGAACTGGCCAATGACATTTACTGATATGTACACGTGACTGTCTTTTCACTGTATGAATGTGTAAACTGCTTTACTGACCTAGATATTTCACTTAAACTTTAATACTTCCTTGTTGAGGAAATGTAAAATCCACCATTTTAGCCATGCTTCTAACAGATAAAACACAACTTTGGAAAGAGGGAATGGGGAAGGAAATGGAAATAATATTTTCAATGTATGCAATCCATGGATTTTTTTTTCCAGAGAACTGGGAAATTTAAAGCCAGCTTGGAAGAGATTTAATCAGTCCATTCATATGAACCCCAATCATGCTCAGACTTGGCAGTTGTGGGGGAGCATGTTATATACGATTGGGGAACACAGAGCTGCCAAACTTAATTTTGATGTAAGTCTCTTAAAAGCAAATAGCATACTATATGTACCGGGTATTTATCCTGCAAGTACCCCTTGCATTGACCTAATAAAGTAAAGCTTTATTCGACTAATGTCTTAATAAATCCCCGTGCATGTATTCTGATGTTCTCAAAGCATTGTGAGTTTGTGACATCATATATATTGCAATGTATGCGTAATGGCGTCTTAGTATACTCTGCAGATATAGAGATGCAGATATATATGCAGGATAAACAAAATACATGGTCACTGTCTTGAAATACAATGTATAAGCGATATTTGGGCTTGGGTTGAAAATGTGATGAAGGACTCGGCAAGCCTTGCCCTCCATCACGTTTACTTAGCCACACCCAAATATTGCTAATATTTCAAGACAGTTACCATGTATTTTATATGTATGTTCATATATGAAAAGATTGACCTAGCTGAGTAATTAAGACAAAAAAAAAACCAACCAAAACATAAAAACATTAGAATAAGTTACAGTTACATGTAGTATAGTAATAGACATCTTATTTTTTTAACATGTATCTTTTATTTCCAATAAATCTCATGAAATTTGTTCAATTGCAGAAATGCTTGAAGATTAATCCGTCCAATATAAACTGTCAGTATATGCAGTCCTTGACTTATATTGCTTTGGGAAAATATTACCAGGGACTCAAGTCATCTATGAAAGTGAGTTATGAAATTACTGTGGTGTTTGCTCAGTACATCAGTATAGGTTGATCTGAATGTTTAGTACGAACACAGATATGGCGAATTCACGGATATAGGAAAGTTATCTTGGATCCCAATCTATGTAAATTTTATGAATTCCTTATACAGATATAACGAATTACGGCTATAGCAATGTAATTTCATAGGTCCCATTGACTTTGCTAAAACCAAGTTTTACTGTAATTGGTTTCACGTTATATTTCTGTGTGTCAGTGATGATACATGTAGTGAAATAAAAATTGTACATGTCTTACTTATTGCTCAGACAAATGAAAGTACAGTCACAACCAGTTGATAAGTGCATAAAATTATATTTTAACAGTCTAACCAGTGTGTGATTCTCTATTATTAGGTGATGATAAATAATACTCCAGCCATTAAAGCCACACCTGAGTTTATCAAGGCCCACTATCTCCGAGGTCAGTAGAACACTACCGTAAATCTGGAAATTTTTGCTGTAGATAAATTTTTAGCAAATTTGCGAGTTCATTGCATTCGCAAAAATATTTTTCTTAAAAATAAATTACAAATAAGAAAATGTAAACAAAGCAGTGGTAATTCGCAAAATTTTGAAACGTAAAAATTAATCAACACCATTTGAACCCGAATTCACAAAATAAAATCGACATAAAAATTTCCAGATTTACGGTATTACTAGAGGTGTAATGAAAAGAGGAAAAAAATTGTACAATACCAACTAATGCTATGAGATGAAAAAGACTCTGCATATGTACATAAAAACAATAATTATAGCCTATCAAAAATTATGTTGTTTTACATACTGTAAGTTTTCTTTTTCAGAATATGCAAGATTTCTTCATTCAAAACTGGATACACCATTAGTGGATTTAAATATAGATAATTTTCATCCTGAATTCAAAGACAGGTGGACTAAACAGTTTCCTTTCCAGTTTAAGAATACTTATAAAGAACAACCTGGGCTTCAGCCTGAAATTAAGTAAGGCACAGGCACTTAAGATATGTTTTTCTTATAAAAGAATATATAATCTTGTCTTCTTTTCTGATTTATTAAGTAGGGGCTTGTATTTTTTTGAATTAGAAAACAGGTACCTGTCATTGAAGATTGTATTGTAATTATCTACATGCAGCTCAGAAGTAAATAAGTTAGGCTCCCATTATGTCATTCTTAGGAGAAAATGTACTTATAAGATTAAGAGTAGGATTTGATCAATAGCTTAATGGGGCTTCCATTTAGTAGTTTTATCTTTTAAAACAAAAAATTCTCATAGATATTAACCATGGCTATACCAATTTTAAACTATTGAAAACTTATTTACAAAAACATAAACAATGTACTTATATGCATGCTATTTTTTTTTCTTTTCAGTGATGTTTCCTATGTATCTATTATGGAGTATGGTAGAGAACTTCAAGGGCTGATCTGTAAAGCTCACAGAGTTGGTCTGTCCATGCAGGTAGCAGCAGATGGCTATTTACCAAGTAGAAGACATAATTTTGCCATGGGGCTGGCATCAATGCATATTGCTCAACTCTTAGATGTAAGGTTTTATATTTCTACATGTATTTATACAGAATTATATATTATATGATCCATGAAATTGCAATCAGTTGAAAGAATCTTTTCAGTATGTACCAGCTGGTTTAACAGTTTTTGAATAAATTGAAAAAGAAATTGACTATGTGGTACATGTACATTAGCTACACTATTAAAATCTTTGTGATTTTGTTTTGTAGAAAAGGTGGAGAGAAATAAGATTAAATAAACAAATAGGTAGGTAATGAATGTTACTATGGTAGATACTCAAAGACATTCTAATAAAAATTATTCCAGTTTGTCCTTGCAATTTCTACATAGAGAAACTAATGACATTTCAGATAGATCCCTGGATTGGAGGGAGGTTTTTAGTATAGCGGTTCAGTATCGCAGGTTGATTGATCCTGAACAGCCAATTTTCTGGTTAGACAAAATGCCTGACCATGCCACAGACGATGGATATCACACTGAGATTAACTTTATCAAGTACAGTATAACTATGTATTACATATCAGCCAAGTTACATGTAAATTGATGTCAATTTTCATTAAGAATTTTTTTTTTACAAATATTTATATTTCTATCATTGAAAATATTGAGGATAGAAATGTTTTAGAATTCAGTATATATGTATTTTGACTTGTCCATGGGGACTTAATTTCGTGGGCCTCGCTTGTTTGGTTGTTCAATGAATCAGTATGTTAACAAAATTAACATTCCTGGGGATGTAAATTGGTGGGTAAAGGTGACCCGCAAAATCCATGAATATTGATTCCCCCTGAACGATGATGATTCCACAGAATTAAATACATGTATTTCTATCTCTTGCAGAGGAGATGTGCAAAATATTAAAGTTATGCAGTATTATGATTTGGTGTTTAAGCTAGCTAAAACCATGCTGGAACATTATGCAGGGTAAGTAAATTTTTGTCATTGTCTTTGAAAGAGTTGTACGATACAACCAGTCATGAAAAGAAATTTAATATTGAGATTTGTAAGAAATAAAAAAATATCACATTTATTTTCAGGGATGGGGCAATTTTTTATCATGATTTAAGACAAGATGTTGAAAGAGCAAAAACATGTGAAGATTTACTGATGATAGCTAGAGTGAGTTGGGACAGTGAACATGAATAAAAATATTAGAAATGTCATACATAATTAACCGTAACAAGAATCAGCTCAGATTAAACTTGTACATTCACTGTAAAAGATTTTTTTTATTATGTGTTTATTGTAGAAACGGAATATAAATGAAAATGGTTTCATGGTTTCTACACAAGTGCCAAGTTCAAGGAATGATGAGAGATTAGATGGTTCTATGGTTGTTTTGTCACGTGATATGTAAGTAAATTACATTTAATTATATGAAGTGAATAAAACCTTACAATTTCAGCAGAATGTTTTGTGCTCCCTTGCATAGCATTCTCTGGTTTAACTGATAAAATCTGTATTTGCTCTATTTTGTAGGAGTAACAAGATGACTTTTGCCATTAGTATTGTTAATAACAAAGCTCGTACTCAACTCTACCATGCTGAAATAGATGCAGTGTTTAATCAGATTCAAGAAGAAATAAAAAGAATAGGAATAGGCAAAGCACTGGTAGGTAAAGCAAAAAGCTGAAGTTCTTAATGTATAACTAAAAGTAAAGCATTTATTTATTTATATTCCATTAAACAAGCTAAATTACCGAATTCAGATACATTTATTGTGTCATTATAGATTACATCTTGATTAGAAAATATTTCGAACTAATGAAGATGAAAGCTACATGTACATGTATTTCATTTTACAAACATATATAACAGATTTGATTTTAAATTTTAAGCGAATTTAGAAATGTTTATTGCAGAACACAGACTCAGTTATGGATAAAATTTTGACAATGATGTATTACATTTATAATCTGATGCCACTCACAAGGGGAAATAGGTTTGTTGCTTTTTATTATTTAATTTAAATATTTCTTACCAAAAGCCTTCATTTGCTAGATTTTTTCATGCAATATTTTATTGAAAAAGATCAGCCCTTTGCAGAAAAAAGAGCAATAAAACATTGTATTCCTTTTAAAATGATTTTAAAGTGTAGCGATGCATTCACTTTATTTACGCTTTCTTTGTTGCAGTGCTGTAATATACTCAGTGGCCATGGGCATCATAATGTCTGTTAACAAGTTTGTTTTTGGAAAGATTCCAAGTGGAAAGGTTGGTTAAATTGTACTAATACATTTATATTTTCAAATAAATGACTTAATTCGAAGATAGTATTCTTGATCTATTGAATCCATCTTATCACTTATTTAGGTCTTTTTTCAGAAATGTTTGTTTCAAAAGTGTGCTGACGCATTATATTGTAAATAAACATGTGAATCAGATACCAATGTAGCTGTTAAAATGTGCATGAGACAATGCTAAAATATATTCTACTTTTTAAACTTTAATCTTATAGTCAGTTAATCTTTCCTGAGAAATTGTTTGATATACAGTGGACCCTCATTTATCCGGACGCTTTGGTTCCCAGTCAATTTGTCTGGATATGTGAAGCATCCGGATATCTGAATCAATAGTTAAACAAAACAAAATAACATTTGAAAATTTCGTTCCGATGAAAAATCGTCCGGATACTGAAGCATCTGGATATCTGGCGTTAGGATATCTGAAGGTCCACTGTATACATGTGTATGTTTAAATTTAAAGCTGTCAAAACATATATTATATACTCTGCATATACATGATTATTTGAAAAACTCTTGTATTCTTGTAGCTATTAGAGATGGAAGCCATTTTGTCTGGTGCTCCAGATGCCTTTATTTTAGTGACAAAAAATTGGATGAATGTTAAAGGGTAAGCTGGAAATGAGAAAATATTTTCCTTATCATCTTTCCAAGATATTGATCTTAAATAATGCACTGTATTTCTGGATTTGTTTATTTGAAGCAACAAATATTTTTTTTTTTACTATAAGTCTGTTTAAAGAAAGACATGTAGAATGGGAAAAAAAGTCAGGAAAGTACATGT
>NW_026938390.1:0-11599 GCF_032062105.1 Saccostrea cuccullata
TAAAAAAAATAATTTATGCCTTCCCATTATTAATTATCCCAGTACCATATTCATTTGAAACTTTCTGGTGAATATTGGATTGGTTGCTCACCATGAGAAAGATATTTTTGGGGAAAATCACCTTTAGAGAGTCTCTTTTAAAAAGCATTTACACTGTCAAGGTTTCTAATCTCAGTAGGAAATGCATTCCATGCTGATATTGTCGATGGGAAAAAAATGATTTTTTAAATAAATTTGTTCTACATTGGGGAATAACAATATTATTACTATTTTGTAGATCATAATGGGTATTTTGAGAGACTTCAGGGGGAACTAGATTTAGTAAATATTCTTGTGCGAGGCCATGTTTTATTTTATACATTAATTTTCTCTTTTCCCGTCTACAAGCAAGAGTTCCCCATCCTGTTTCAAAATAAAGAGATTAACGAGAAGCATAAATAGGAAGGCCTGTTACAATACGCACAGCTTCTAATTGTAATTTCTCCAGCCTATCACAGTCAGCTGCGGTAATATTATCCCATACTTCTGATGCATATTCAAAAAGGGGTCTAATAAAAGGAATATACATCTTATTTAAAAAGTCACGATTTAAAGTTAATTTCAGTTTCAGAAAAACAGCAATTTCTTATGAGGTCTTTTTAATAATGTTGTAAATAAGGTTTGTCCATTCCTCAGAATTTGAAAAGGTAAGTCCGAGATGACAATGAGTAGACAATAGGACTATTTCTTGATTGTCAACCTTAAATAGTAGTTGGATACTTGTTCTTCTTTACAACCAAACATTAATATTTTGTTTATATGATTTAATACCTTGAATTGGAGAGAACAATGACGTCATAATGTGCACTTGCAATTATAAACTGTGGGTACTAAGTATGTATAAGAAAATCAATTTGAACATTCTCTGTACCTAAAATATACAATTCTAGAATTTTCATAAGCTTATTTGCATAAAAATATCCATATTTAGCCTTAACTCACTTGCGTTTTACAACCCAATTTGCCTTACGCAGGCTCTCTCATGGTTACATTTTGTTAAATCTTATTGGATACTCCATTTAATAAAGCACCTACTTTTGAGATTTTCAGGCCAATTATCCTTTAGAGCTTGTTTTAGAAACTTAATCACATATTGCTCTGTATTTTGAGCAATGTTACATCAAATGCGTTGTTTTGAACTTTCAATATATCTGAGAATGCCGCTGCAACTTTTTCGAAACATCTGTTCTTAATTCTATGATCTATATTTTCATACCAGAGAGAAACAACACCTCACAAATGGAGCAGGAAACCGACTGCTAGTCCATCCTCCTTCTTTTGCCAGCAGGCGACAGCATCTACATCGCCACCGCCGAACTTTTCAAGCGGAAAGGAAAACTTAACCTCATCTTCTTGCTCTTCTCAGTCGAAGTCCTCGTCGTCTTCCAAGAACGTAGTTCGCAGGTAGTAATTGTGCGGTCCTGGCATGTGAGGATCCGGGTCTTTTTCTCCACCAAGTATTACGGCAATCTTTTCGGTCGGCGGGGAATTAGCTCTGTGGATTGTATTACGCCCGGAACCACCTTTGCATACTCACAGTACTTTGATTCTATATCAGCCATGGGAATTGTCTGTCCCAAGAAATTTTGATTCTATTATTTATCTAGAAACTTCATTCCACATTTAATTGTCCTCAGAAGCAAGACATTTTGATTTGAAGATTTTTTGCAATTATTGCCCTTTTTGATTTATACTATGTATTTAAAGTGCACTGTGCCTTTCATTATGTGTTTCACCGTCAATTTTGGGGGGAGCGTGGGGTATTTGAGCTAGCTAGCTCACTTTTTCTTTCATTGTTATTGGTAATCCGAATATACTGAATGATTTCTTCAAAACCTGTATGTTTTCTCTGCTGTAGTAGATCTCATGACTTCCACAACCTTGTAGCGAGAATAATAATCAACCAATACGAACAATGAATCTCCCGACGGCAACGGTCCTAGAACGTCTGCAGCAAGAATCTCTCAATTAAGTAGTTGAGTTCTAATCATCGGTTGGGTTTAAATGGTGTACTGACTAGCTGACAACCATAACAACTTCTACAAGTCTTTTCCACTTCTTTGTCCATTCCTGGCCAGAAAACTTTGGATCGCAGATTTAGTTTCATTACTACATTTCCTGGATGCCCTTCATGACCTAATTCCAAAATCCTTGGTCGTAAACATCTTGGAATGACTATCCTGGTACCACGTAAAATGATTTGACCAACTGCACAAAGTTCATGTCTAACGGGTAAGTATTCCTTGAATTCACAACGTTCCCATTGTCCTGAAAGTAAACATTTACGAATCTCACAAAGTTCTTCATCAGTCTCGGATACACGTTCAATTTCCTTTGTCGACAGAGCTATAGATGTAGCTGCTATGGCAATACCACGAGTATACTCCTCAGTATCATCATTTTATGGAATTGATCTTGACAATTTTGGAACAAAAGTCTTGACAAAGAATCTGCAATATTCCGATTTCCAGATATATATTACACAATGTAGTCAAATGATTGTAGTCTGAGAACCCATCGCTCTATCCTTGCACTCGGCTTTGATTTGGGTGAAAATATACACTCCAAAGTCGGTGATCTGTCTATAATTCGAATTTCGATCCAATGAGATGCATGTGGAAACGTTCACAACCCCATGTCAGTCCTAGCGCTTCTTTTGCCGTTTGCGAATATCGTCTCTCCACATCAGTAATTCGGTAATCAGATTCTTGTTTCTGGACAAGTAAAGCACCCAATCCAACCGGACTTGCATCTTTTATTACCATTGGCTGTGCCAGTCGATCAAAATAGCCCAGTGTATCTACCTCTGATAACTGATTCTTCAGTTCCTGGAATGCTCGAGTTTGTTCCTGTCCCCACTTTATTACGCCTAATTTGTATAGTTCAGATAATTTTATTTTTTTAAGTATGAGTCATCGATGGTCTTGCAATAAATGTGCCAATATCCATCCCAATTTTTTTTTTAAATTTACAAGTGAATCCTTCTGGACCTGGGCTTTTATCATTTTTCATCTGTTTATGAAAGTTTAGAACCTCTGATTTTGTTACAGGACCATCTATACTTAGAGATTCTTCAAAAGACAGCTTTGGGATGTCATTATATTCTGATAATTGTTTGCTGTAGTTTTCATTTTCAACAATTTCTCTTTTTTTAATAGATTTTCATAAAAAAAAAGTTTTGTTTTATTTAAAATATAATATTGATCTGAAATAACAGATCCATTTTCTTTTTCTAATCTTAGTATCTGTTTATTTAAATAATTTCTAGACTCAAGATGACCAAAATATTTTGACGGTTTTTCACATTTATCGATCCATTTCATTCTGGAAAAGATAACCTGTCCCTTTAACTTTGTCTTTTGTATATCTTCAAGTTCTGTTTGTTTCATTTTAAGGGTATCTAATGTACTGTCTGTCAGATTTTGTTCTATATGTAAAATCTCATTCTCTAAAATAATTCTCTTTCATGCATCTTTTTTTTTCTTATAACTTGAGTAAGATATAGTCTTTCCTCTAATTTAAATTAGTAACATATCTAGGAAACATAAGTCATTAACAGTGAACAACAATAATTCATTATCGAGGTCCTACACTGGACATCCATACTGAACTTTTACGTCATTTATTTTTTGTTATTAAACATATGTCATATGTGCAGTCTTCAGATTCCCAGTTTTGGTATAAAACTAATTAATACATCATATACCAAATTGAAAGAGTGTAAAGTTTCTATTACAAATATATTGGATGATTCCTTTTGCGATCCAATGTCTTCGGTTTCAAAATGTTCTGTGCGAAACTGTAAAACCTGTGACATTTTGATAACTGACACTTCTTTCATCAGTAATCTTACTGGACATAGCTTCTATACCAAAACTTGGGAAAATCTGAACTGCAAATCTTATAATGTTGTCTATGGAATAGAATGTAATCTGTGTGGACTTATTTATGTCGGTGAAACCAAGGGATCACTTAACAAAAGAATATCAGGTCATCGATTTCAAATAAATCATGGTGGTCAGCAGCTTTTATATAAACATTTTAATTCACCTGATCATTCTATTTTATCAATGAAAGTTAGAATTCTGGAAAAGATTTATCACCACACAAATAGTCCATCTTTGAGTACACCTTTCCTAGACAACGAGAAGAATTTTGGATAAGGAAACTAGGGACAGCCTTTCCCTATGGATGTAATGACAATGTCGATAGTGTTGGAAATCTTTCAAGCCCACAGTGTAATAATGTAATTGTGATGGGACTTTTTAACAATACTCAGAGACGTAAGCGTAGTCATAGACATCGTTCGTACAATAAACCTGCAATACACGACGTCTCTTTTGATTCATTACTACCTTATGTAAATCAACAGTTAGGTCTACATCATATTCGAACCAAACTTTACTCTGTCCCTTTGAAACTTTTAAATAGTCTTCTTGAAAAGACCAAGGAACATCCAAATTTAGATTCCAAGACACCTGAATATAGGCTCGGTTCTGTGATTATGGATATTGCACATCATAGGCTTTTTAAACCCGCACGTTTCACGGAAGAAAATGCAGCTAAAACAATCCGTCTTTTCCTTAAACTTCAATATGCCAATAAAGGAATTGACGCGGTAAATATTAGTAATATTCTTAATCACAAAATGGTCCAGTCTTGTATTCCACCATATTTCAAGTTAAAGACTACGCCTTGTATTTCCTACAAATATACATCGACCATTGCTTCCAAACTTTTTAATTACAAAAATACTTTACATGGCCTGGATATCGACTATCTGAAAAAATTCTTCGCCCTTTAACTATAGTCCTGCTGGACACGTTATTACAGGTGACGTAAATATAGTTCGTAATGAGGACCTTAGATCACTTATTTTAAAAGGTCCTAAATATAGGGAACCCCGATCCTGCAACTGGCGTCGGAATTTCATGAATATTATGGATTCTGTTGAAAATTACGCCAGACGATGGGCTAGATATGAAAAAGAAGACATTGACACCTTGTCAGAATGGATTAAATGTATCAGATCCATGTTAAAGTCACGTATTAAAAGATTGAGGGGCAAAATGAAAACCATCTATCCTTCTGTGTTCAATAAACCAGAAGTGAAAAAAGAATTAGATAGATTACACGATCAGTACGTACTGGTTCCTGCCGACAAAGCAGGTAACAACATTGTCTTCGTTTGTAAGGCTCATTATATAAATTGCATTTTAGAAGAACTTGGATTTAATTCTACAAGTGGTGGTAATCCTACTTATACATATACTACTCTCTCTAAGGAAGAAATTCTTCAAAATCACCTGTCAGTTTTGAATACTTTTAATATTCCACAGAGCCAAGATGAATTTGAACTACCTTATATATATTGGATTCCGAAACTTCATAAGAATCCTTACAAACAAAGATACATTGCAGGTTCCAGTAAATGTTCAACCAAGCCTCTTTCGTTACTTCTCACTAAAATATGTACAGTAGTGAAGGAAAAACTTCAAGAGTACTGTACAACTATATATTCAAGAAGTGGTGTAAATCAGATGTGGATACTTAAAAATTCTAAAGAACTTTTGGACAATTTGAAATCACAAGACTTTACAAAAATCAACAGCATAAAAACTTACGACTTCTCAACTTTATACACAACAATTCCGCACGACAAATTAAAATCCAGGCTTTTTGATATCATTGACAGCTGCTTCTTCAACGAAAATGGAACTCGTAAGTTTACTTACCTCGTCATTGGTCATTTGAAAAATTATTTTGTTAAAACAGATTCTGATTGCACACATAAGTACTCTGAAGTTGACATCAAGAAGATGTTTGAGTTTCTGATTGACAATATCTATGTGGTTTTTGGAGACCAGGTATTCCAACAATCTATTGGAATTCCCATGGGTACAAATTGCGCTCCGTTATTAGCAGACTTATTTTTATATTCATATGAAGCAGAATTTATGCAAAATCTTTTGCGTGAAAAGAAAAAAAACACTTGCTGTGGCCTTCAACTCGACATTTAGATATATCGACGACGTATTGTCAATTAATAATGATAATTTCCATTCCTACGTCGACACGATATATCCTGGTGAGCTTGAGATAAAAGATACCACAGAGTCCGACACTTCTGCTTCATACTTGTATATTTTACTTGAAAAAGACACAAATGGTAATCTAACAACAAAGCTATATGATAAACGTGATGACTTTAACTTTTCTATCGTCAACTTCCCTTACTTATGCAGCAATATACCTTCATCACCTGCATACGGAGTATTTATATCTCAGTTGATTCGATACGCTAGAGCATGCTCTACGTATGAACAATTTCTTAAACGAGGTAAATTATTGACAAGCAAGTTGATGAAACAAGAATATCAACAGTCTCGTTTAAAGTCATCATTTCGTAAATTCTATGGTCGATACAATGACCTTGTCAGCAAATACAATTTATCATTGAATGAAATGCTGACTGACGTTTTTCATACCAATTGTTAGTCCATTATTTATACACTGAAGTGACCACGGATTTTTTTCCGTTATTTCCTGATTATGACGAGCACACGGCGGGTGTGACCGGTCTGCAGGGGATGCTCACTCCTCCATGGCACCTGATCCCACCTCTGATGTTTCGGAGGTCCGTGTTTGCTCTGCTCTAATTTTGTATATTTGTTTAATGGACGTTGAGATTGAATACTGTTCGTTATTTCCATATCCTTCCTTTAATTGAATCAATATAAGCCTTATCTGTTCAAATAGAATTGTTAAATTTCCAAAATTACAAAAAATAGATCTGATCTGTAACTGTTTTCATATTGAACACTACTAACAGACGGGAGCAAAGATGCAGATATAAGAAACCCAGCTTGAGGCTTGAAAAAGGTATAAATGAATTGATGAAGAAAATAATATTGAACATTGAAAACAATTTCATAAACAGTCTCTTTAATGTATCAATAATTTTTATTTTACAGACAAAACTTTGATCAATAATTTGTATTTTACAGACAAAACTTGATGCAGAGGATTAAAATGACTATGAGTTAAAAACATTGTCTGTATCGTGTATCCTTGAAAGGAAATATTTCCAATTTATCTTGTCATATCTAGTCCCCCTGGCCGCTAACAAGTTAAAGATATATGCTATGACGGAAATATTTTAAAAAAATATTTTGAATAACTTTTAAGGATTTAATTCCAAACAGAAAATTGAAATAGGTATGCTTTTTTGTTATTAATAACAAAACTTTGAATCTTATAAAGATGAATGAAATGAAAAGTGTTGCATGAAAACAGTTCATTTGAGATATTTCTTTATATTAATTTTTAGAGTTATCCTTCCTGGCTGATGATCGGATATCCTTAAACACGTATCAAAACAAGCCTTTTACTGCACAATTAGAATGAAGTGCTTGATTATCGTTAATTTTATTTCATTATTATAATTTGTTAATAGGATGAAGTTCTGGAAAATGAGAAGAGAGGAGATAGCAAAGGTCTTTATTTTGGAATATAATTTTATAGCTCAATTTGAATTTTTCTTATAGTTAAATAAAAGATACTTGAGCAAAAAGTCAATATGACCTCAATTCGTGTATTTTATCATTATTTTTCTCTATTGTATCTTGCCATAAAGATTTTTTTGCTATTCTTATAATAATAATTTATACCTCAAAAGTATTCCGACTGGAAAATTCTGTACATGTATGAAAAAAAGACGTTTATTGTAATAAGAGAATAACTTATGAGAAGATATTAAAGAAAACACTGACCAATATCCGTGAGTTTTGCAACTTGTCCATTTAATGACAATTTTTGTATTTCTTTTATTGAGTATTTAAATAATGAATGATTTTAAGAAATATTAGAATTTCTGAGCTGAAAGATAGCAGAAAGTCAGAAGTTTTGAAATGTTTTAAGCCTTGTTTAATTAGTTCATCATCAAGTGTTGCCAGAATTCTTTTTATCATTCTTCAACGTAACTTTCAGCTCTTGAGACTGTTATAGCAAATAAGCTTTTTCAACCATTCCAACATATTTTCTGTTTATCTGTTTGTAAATTCTTTTTAAGCATCTATGATATTGACCAAGGCATACTGTAAGTCAGGAAGAAAATTAATGAATTTATTTCTCAGATATCAGAGTCGTAACAAGCAAGTTGAGTAGATGTCTCTGATACAGCTAAGGGACTATCTTTGCATCGGAAAGTCGACTAAGGGGATGCATAATCTTTCAGGATTGAAAAAGATCTTGTACCTAAACTATGCTGCAGTGATCCACCGATACACTCTGAATGGTCTTTATTGTCCAAGGGTGAGTTAGGCAGTCTGGTACACCACATTATCAAGCATTCGGCATGAACTTACAAAATATTTTTCTTTTAGAAGGACTAGATATAAATGTACTTATCATCAAAGGGAGATGTGCAAGACCAGATGAAGTCTCTAACGGAATGCCTGATAGACACAGAAGCTATTAAAGAAAAGGTTTGGAAAAACGTGTCAGGGTCCTGTGCAAAGAAAGAAGCAAATATTGAGAATGTAAAGTAAGAAATAATTACCCGGTAGCCAAACTTGTTTTTATTTCTTATTTTACCAAACCAAAGGTATATGCCTACAGAATAAAATTCAGTAGTGAAAACCAAGTTATATTTTGCATTTTATAGAATGTTAGGTCATTTCAAAAAAGGAAATGAATTTATATATATGGAAAGGGTTAAAATTTAAAAGTTGTCTAAGTATGGTTCTTGTTAAAGTCATTTAACATTCTTGACATTTATGTTTCAAACATTATGCGAATGAAAGGAGATTGTTTTCAGATTTGAGTTTTCAAGTATTTCGTTAATCATGATCTCTCTAAAAATACAAAAGATGAATTCATTTATCACAGAATATTTTTTTCAAGAAAATACTTAAGTTTGTCTTAAATGAGATGAACAAAACTGACTTGAATAAGGCGATGCATGGAGAAGTGTTGGAAGCTTTGTGCCAGATACTTGAGTCTTTGCTTCCTGATAGGTATATATGTGATACAAATAGTTTGTATCATATTCAGACTTAGTTTTAGACAAAAACTAAAGTAGAAGACTCAGCTTAAGGAAAGGTATCAACAATTTTTAAAAATATTTATACTAAACATGTCATATGTAGTTTACCTTTGGTTTCAATATACCATCATCATATTGTGACTTTTGGTCCAAAATGGCTTAAAAGCATTTCAGAATTTCATTTCTCTTTTCTGATTTTGTAAGTTCTGAATCAAAAGAGAAAACAGAAAAAGGTATGCCATTGTTCTCAGAAAAAAATCTTTAAAATCATGTCACTTAAATGACCTACTTATATTACCGATATTAGGGCCCCGATTAGCGGGCTCCCTATAGTGATCAGTCTGATGGCCACCATCTCAATGATATCTCATGCTATGACCGATTTGCTTCTTAAAGACAGAACTCAATGTAGAGGATTCGACTAAGGAAGAGGAATGACATTATTCATAAATTTTGTTGGCATAAAAGCATATCAAGTAGATGACCCAAGGTCCCCTCTTTTAAAGGTCATTGGACTTCTGGGTTGCAAAGGTCGTAAGTCGTAGACTTAGTCGTAAGACCAGTCTTAGGAGTTGCGACCGTTTCACAAAGATTTGAGACTTGCGACTCACGACCGAAGTTGGTCCTAAGTCTACGACTGCTAAAGGGTTGTCGTAAGTCGTAGAAATTTTCGCTATTGCTATAGTAAATTAAATCTTGAAAAAACATGGCGTCGTTACTTATCTTTAATGAGAGTGAAGAAGAGGAAAATGTTTTTAGAAAACCACGGGTGTTTCGAGATAGGATTAACCCGTGGACTACCTGATAGACGGGGAAATCCGAGTCACCGAGAGCGGTATAGGCTACCCCATTTACACCTGCTGCAGCTGGTGGATTGGTGAGGAATGACATCGTCAGACCAACACGGCGGAGTAAACCTCTTTCACCCCCCCTCCCCATACAAGTAAAATACCTCCTGTGATCTACACATCTCATCACATTTACAGTCAGCATGTACAAAACTTTTTATTTGTTAACGTCACTTCCTGTAACGTCATATTTAATTTTGGGGAGTGGATCAAGGATTCAAATTCTCCGAAGCAAGTGCCCGTTCTTGACAAATCTTGATAATATTTTTTCTTTGTTGTTTTGAAGTGTTTTTATTTTCTTCCTTTATGATTTATTGTTTTCCCTTGTTCTTACACAAAACAAGTGAGAGAGAGAGAGAGAGAGAGAGCAATTCAATAAATTCTTCCAATATACCAAATGAATAAATAATAGCACAAATAAATATATCTTTCTATCTGGCCCTGCAAAATCAATTTTAAAAAAATCAGCAATGGAATCATTTGTCAAGTGTTCATGTAATAATACAAAACACTTTAGTAAATAAATCTTTATTATAACAGACCCGTAGCTATATACGCATACGCCAGAATACAAATGCGTATAGGCTACATCACTTTCAATAATTTGAAGAGAAAAATAAAATAAAGTTGAAATCTCTGCTAATATTTACTGTCAATTTAAAAGAGATGCTTTGCATATGTTCTGTAACACATGGATATTTTTTAAAGATACGTACCGAATTTGAGAAATGTAATTTCCATCATATCGTAGAAAACTTTGATATTCTCCTAGTATTACATATACATATTATGCAATTTTTGTGTAAATGAGGAACTCTCGAAGTTTAGCCATAAGAATAAAGATATGGACCAGGCACAAATTATGAACTTTTCTCCTTTCAGTGTTCTTAAACTTGCACAAATGACCTTGGGTCAAGGTCAAGACACACCCTCAAGACATAAGCAATCTTTGTGTAAAACATAAACTTACGAAGTTTTTCCATAAGAAAGATATGAACCAAATATGAATTATGACTTTTTTCTTTCAATGACCTTGAACTTGCGCAGGTGACCTTCCTTCAAGGTCATTACACACCCTTAGGTCATGAGCAATCTATGTGTGAAGGAGTAGTTTCTAATTTTTCTCCATAAGAAAGATATGGACCGGAGACGTTTGCACAGAAGACAGACAGATGGACTAGCTGATTCCTAAATAGCCCCCAAACTTTGTTTACGGGGGTATAGATATCAATTTATTGTCGCAAGACTTTCATTTAACATCAATAATTTTGACCTTTGGAATTTGATCTTAGAGATATCCGTTCTTAAGAAAAAAATATACCTTTTGATCGTGCCATATGGGGGCATCTGTGTTTCACAAACACATCTTGTTGAATAATTGGCAACCTTATATTTAATCAAAACTTATTTTCAATATACACCGGTGTTAGCAACTGTAAGATGTTTGTCGAAGGGAAAGTTTTTTTCCGAGTGTGGGGACCTGCACGGCATTTCTAAGGCAAGTGTTTGTGGGTCCATGGATGCTGTGCTCACTTCTATTTACCAGAGACTGGATAAGATACACTTCCCAACAGCAGAGGATGAGTTGCAGAGAGCAAAGGTTGGATTTTTTAACTTGGAGCAGTCGATGGGACACTGATTAAAGTAGGGGTTTGTGTGGGAAAAG
>NW_026938391.1:0-11780 GCF_032062105.1 Saccostrea cuccullata
TGGACATTTGATTGACAAGTGGATGCTTGGTTATCTGATAAAAATTAGAAATATTGTTTCTTTTAAATTTCTTATCATTACCTATTCAAACCTTCAGTTTGAATAACCTGTAAAGTACATAAAATTTGTACTATCATCAGATATTGTTAAATCTATTCTGTTAGAGTTTGATGATCTGGCTCTGTGATCATATATTTTACCAACTTAATTCTCTGTAATTACGAGGGTTGCCCAGAATTTAACATGCGAGTATGTTAATTAAGGCTACAGCAAATATTCTACTTGTCTATATAATATGACGTCACAATAAGCTAAATGATTTGAATTTTAGAGAAAAAAGATTTCTTTAAATCTATATTTAAAGATTAATTTGGGGTCGTAGAAATAAATCAAAACATGCAGAAGTTTGTTTCTGGGTGGAATAAATATCTTTGTATTTGTCATTGGGGTTAAATACCAAACTCGTAACGTCATAAAACTGTTGATCAGTTTTAGGAGAGTAAAAGTGAAACGTAACGAGAATACATGTAAACAAGTACAAGAAATCGGATTTTAAAAGCATTAAGCATGAATATCATGTGTGATTCATACGGTGATTAAGCTGACGAATAAGGTATGCTAGTATATTATTTTCTACATTTTTTTCGTACAATAAAACCAGACAGTGAGTTTATTTCCCGATCAGCCTTTAACCTGTCTTTCGTAGCAAACAAAAGATGTAAAGTATCAACATTACTCCGAATACTTTTAAATTTTTTTTATTCTATTGCTTTTGGAAAGTGCTGCTAGAATAGTATGGTTAACGGGAATTTATGCATTTTTTTCGTTCTCATCTATAAAATGTAAAAACGTTGGTGAGGAATCATCCGAAACTGTAAAACAAATAACTGTTTTTGTTATAGAAAGTTTGATTATAGCAGCACTTTTCATGAAACAGATTATATTAAAAAACTTTTTTCGTTCTCATCTATAAAATGTAAAAACGTTGGTGAGGAATCATCCGAAACTGTAAAACAAATAACTGTTTTTGTTATAGAAAGTTTGATTATAGCAGCACTTTTCGTGAAACAGATTATATTAAAAAACTATTACTACATATGAAATTAAATAACTCCGGGGTAGTGTTGAAATTTTCACTTTTTCATTAAAGTCAATGACCTATCTGTCATCAAAATGGCTGCCGTAATATCAAAATTCAGGAAGCCATTTTGTCTTAAGTGTTGGTAAATAAACAAACTGCTGATGAATAGTTCCTCTCTATAGAGTGTACACAATGAGTTAATGACGTCGTTTAATAAAACTGACCTATAATCTGTCAACAAATGCCAACAAAAGGTAAACAAATGTCTACCCCTATGAAAAATGGGAAAACATTTAGGTCTCAGAGTGGATATACCCACAGGACATTGCAACTATTCTTTATGTGAGCCAGTCCGGGATAACTAAGATTCTCAAGCGATCCAGTTGAAATAAGCATCGAAGCGGACGTCCTAGAAAAACTGATGTAGGAGGAGATCGTGAGATACTTCGATGTGTGATACTCAACAGACGGCAAATTTTGGGTAAAATAACTGATGCAATGAGCTCGAAATTACCAAGTTCTATCTCTTCACGGGCGGTAAGATGGTGTTTGCGATTTTTAAACTTTACAAGAAGAAAAACCAGGAAGACCCTGACAATAAGGTCTGTAATCCGCACTCACCGTGTAAATTGGGGTCGAGGTAATATAAGTTATGTAGACACTTAGAGGGGTAATACGGAAATATGTTGGGCCCATGAAAAAATCCATATTGGACAAGGAGTAAGCTCAACTTACCTGAAACTTGGCACAGAGTAAGATTATTTCAAGTCCAAAAATTTACCAAGTTCTCAGGAACATTCATAGTCTGCAAGTCCTTTTATGGCATCGCAAATAACCCCTACCCTGCTTTTTTCACTTTCTCTTCGAGGAAAGGGTAAATATGGGCCTCTTTACACCCTTCCTACTACGCACTTAAAAGCAAAATTTCCCATTATTATCATTTTTATAATTTTTGTCAGACCCTCTCCTTTCCATTTATGCCCAAAAATAACCGCTTTCTACTCCATAAACACCCCAAAGAATTTTTAAGAAAAAACCTCTATTTTTAAACTGGAACTACTTGAGTGGTCAATGAGATAGGGGTAAAATTAGTAGTCTGTAACCTGATAAGGACACAAACCTTGTCTGATTTTGCTGAAAATTGGCATGCTGGTGTCTTTGGTTTATACAAAGTGGCCGATGAAGTTTCGTTGAAATTGATGATCCCTTAACAGAGTTATGGCCCTTTAAATAATGTGCTGGAACACCTTAAAGCAGAGGGTAAAATAAGCATTAGACATACAATTCTCAGATTTGAAATGCTCACAACTCACATATATTACAGTAATTTTCTTTTCTTATATTCTACAATGTTTAGGCTATGAAAAATCAGTATAAAAGCTAAGGAAAAGAGATTAATACCTTTGTTATAAGCAGATTATCCAACCTGGTCAATTCAGCCTCTGTCAGGAAGTGGTACTTACAACTCTAATTGGATTATCCCTGGTCATATTTAGACTTCTTTGATGGATATTTCTTGTAACAATATGCATGATTAGACAACAAATACCATAAATTCTATGAAAATTTGGATTTTATAATTCTGAATTTACGAAAAAAGGAATTTAAATATACATTTTACCTACATACATTCTTCAGGCTGCTGTAAAAAAGGGGAGGTAACTCTGCACTGTAAAGGTACCAAAGAACAAAACAATTAAAACGCATTTATACATACATTCAATTGTTTAACACAGAAAATACATACCATGCCTGTGTCACATATAATTAGTCCTGGAGTTGCTTTGAAGTTCACTATTAAGATCAGGAAGGGGGGGGGGTAGAGAAGGTTCTATTAAACTGGAGTACATAAGTACTGTCTGTCTTGTGGAGCACTATTTCTGCACAAAGTTTATCCAAATTCTCTAAAACACCTGTCTTTGTCAAAAAATGATGATTTTGTCTGATATGCGACCACCGACAATGATGTCCAAGATTCCACAAGAGTAGAAAAAGGCAGTAGGACCAAACATCCCATATGAAATGTTGAGCACCTTACTGACCTCCCCTGTCTTGGACAATCACAGATCAGTGCCAGCAACCAGACAGCAGATGTTCATTTCCAAAAGCTGAAGGAAAAAAAGAAAGGTTTAGAGAGTATACATTAATAAGCAACAGATGATAATGAACAGATGAAAACAGTATATAAAAAAGAAAACAAACAAAAAATAATACAAACTATGAATCAGTTGATTGTATATCTTTAACTTGGCTGCTTTTGACTGCAATATTGATGACAGCTGTATCTTGTTTTCTGAATGCTCACTTTCTCTGCTTCTGGTACAAAACTTGTTCACTTCTGACTGGCAACTGGCCTGAATTTTTTAAGTCACCCATCCAGGCTACAACTGCATGCATCCCCACAATCCGCTTAATATGAGCCACTAAAAGATGAATTTAAAAGCATCTTAACTTCACTTCACATTCATAATTAATAAAATATTGTGTCAAATTAATAAGTAATTTGGACAACTATAATTACAAACACCAAGTAGCTTAAGTTTTGAGAAATTAGGCATTCCTTTCCTACTAACAATAGTGTAATCTGAACAATCAAATGTTAAAAACATACCTTGGTTTTTGAACTCCATTTGACATTTAAGATAACAGGATAGGCGGGGAATGGGTTCTATGTTACCTACAACATTATATAAAGAATCAAAATTCATATTGCATAAATTCTTGACACACATCAATTGCACACATTATGTCATACCCTTTGACAACCTGAGCAGGTGCCCCCTCCCCCTTTTTAATTATTTAAATCCATTTAACTTCTCTAAAATATAATTTTATCCATTAATTTTTTCAACAATTAGCATAATTAGTTCCAAATTATCCGAAAAGTGCCAATAAACTGATTAACACGAGTTTTGACCTTTGACCTGATAGGACACAGACTACCAATTATTTTGCTATACATTCCTTTATAACATAAAAAATATTTTTAAAATATGGATTTTTTCAAGGACCCCACATATTTCCGTATTACCCCTCTAAGTGTCTATATAACGAATTTATCCTTCCGAAGGTTTTTCTAAAAACTAAATAATTTTATTTTGAATCTTTAATTTGATTTTTTAAACAGACAACAGAACTGAAAAACACAGACAATTTTCTTTTGATGCCACATTAATTTTCTATTTGTTGATGTTTATAGTAAGGTTTTTGAGTTGGCATCCACTAAACATCCCGGTGGCTTGTAAGGGTTGCAATACTCTCTGGGTATTTGTTTCTGGCAGGTCATTAAAATCACAAATGATATCGCTCAGGTATGGTTGCAGAGCAAGGACTTCATCTGTACAAAATGTAAAAAAAAATTTTTACAATTCGCAAATCTTAGAGAGTTATCTCATTATCTCAATATATTTTTTATAAATACAAACCATCAGACTTTTCCACACTTGGACCAAGGTCAGAGCTAGAATGTGGGGCCGACAAAGCATGTGTGACTGGTACAGGAGGCAGGGATATCTGTTTCACATGCAGGGCCTCATCTGTAATTAATAGTTTTTTTCAGTTACACGTTATTTAAAAATAAACAAACTAACCCCCTTTTTTAAAAATACAAACCATCACATTTGTCAAAAGCAGGGACAATAGCAGTACATGTACATGTACTAGATTGTGGAGCAAGCAAGGCTGGCAATATTGGTGGAGCAGGTAGGACTGCCTGATTCACGTGCATGGCTATTGATTGACCAATGGCAAGCTTTTCTGAATCACAGACGCGTTGGTATACAGTTAATGAAGATACCGATTTATGTCCTGGAAAACATTAAAATTTTAAAATGAAATTTATGAAATTGATGTAGATTAAAATTGGAAAAAATAAACTAAATGTTCAATGTAATGATTTACCTGTAGCAGACATGATTTGTGCAGCGTAAAAGCGATTCCTTGATAGGAGAGTAGCCCCCGTGGCCCTGATGCTGTGATTAGTGTAGTACTGCAACAGTTGTAAATCTTTACTGAGCGTTGACATACATGTAATAGAAGAAAGGGTTTTTTCTCCAATAGGTACATAACACCACTGGTAATCAGTGTCGGAAAAGGTATCACAAGGTCTCTGCCAAAGGCGATCGCACCTACCATTCAGTTTTTCTATATACTTCTGAAAAGATGCTACTGGGCACATTGGATTCCCTGGAATTTCAGGCATACATCCGCCGAGGTTTTCTTTGTCGGTTTCACGGTGATTTTTGGTTAATCCATCCATTTTTTTTAAAAACGAATTTATATCCTGTATTTGGGTCAGTTTGAACACAAAAAGTGTTTTTAGTCATTTTGTGCATATTTTCAGAGCCCCTTCTGAAAAAATACAAACGGACATCCATCTGAACTTTGTTAAGTAATCCAACAGGTTTATCAGTATTTAAGTACACTGAATTGTATATTTTTCTCAAATCAGCATCTGTAATTACTGCATGGTGGTTTACGAACCTCTTTCCCTCTCTTTTCAGATCAGCCATCACCGCATGAAAATTAAAGTGCGCTTCTCTGAAATCTTCATCTTTCACAATATCAAATCTTTTATAAACTGGGGCGACTGTAAATACCTATTCAGAGAATGTCTTATTCCTTCAAAGGTTGTTATTTTGTACTTGTCTCCGTCAGCTTTGCGCAAGTCCACATAAAAGTGTGACAAGGCCTCATTTAGATTTACTTTATCGAAGTTTTCGAAGTCAGTTCGCTGTTTTTTTCTCCACCAAATATTCTCTCAGAGTTAGCGCGGCCCTTTTGTTAGCTTTCTGTGTACTTTTAGAAGTTAGGTCCGATCTTAAATTTGATATTTCACTTGCACTTAGGGATGTAAATCGTTCTGCATCCATATTTTGTGTTGATGTTGTCGTCTGACGCACTGTGACGTGAGTTATGAGGCTCCATGCGGGCCCGGGGTCACGTGCAAACGGTATATTGTTGATGTGTGGTTGGTAAATTTTAATGTATGGTAGATAGGTCACGTGGAAGCGGCACATTAGGTTAAATTTCACGATTTTTACCAGAGGCAGGATAAATTAAATCGGACAGTGAATAATAATTGAAAAAAAATGATTTTATCGATGAGACTCAGGTTGTGTTTAACCAGAACAAGCAAGTTTACATCTGGAGAAGACGGGACGAAGTATGGCCTTAGTATGCCCGTGCATTTTCAATATTTGTTGTTTCAATAATATTATCAAGGTAAGATTCCTCTCATACTTTTGAATTTAAAGTTAAAGTCATGGTATCAGTGAAATTAAATTTGACCGATATATTAGAGACAAGGTAAGGTCAAGGTCATTACCTTTTTTCTGGACATTAATAGTAAAAAATTGCTTATTTGTATTCCAAAAGATTGAATGTTTTTCTTTCCACATGAAAAGAAACTACCTTAGAGGGCCTATAAGATGATATAACAGAAATGAAATAGATTATTTAACTAAAATGGATTTCGGCCACATCCGAACTATCTCTACTTAATAGATATTCCTACATTTTAAAAAAGCTATCGATGCATAATCACATATGCATACCGTTTAAAAATTCTATAGATTTCGGCCATATCCGAACTATCTCTACTTTTTTAAAAATGTTTTTTGGGATATTATAGTATAGAGTTATGTTATGGGTACGAGGGAAATAGCAAAGGACAAGACAGGGAAACAGCCGAATCTGGCTCCTTATTTGATATAAAAATCAGAACACCGGTAAAATTGTGATAGTTTGTAGTCAAAAAAATTAAAATGATGCTTACTTTAAGACAAGCACTAATTTTGATTCAAAGCTTACATGGAAGCCACTAGATGGTGCAGAAATAGGACATTTTCCCGAATTTTCTCAATTCTGGTGGAATTTTATCATTTCTGGGATACATTTCTCTTTGGAAAACATAGAGCACACGCTTGCCTATCTGAGATTTTTACACATATACTGACCTGATATTAGTGTATAAAATATTTCGACACTTTAAACCAATAGTCATTTTGTGCCAGGCGTGAAAACAGGTTTTCATGGATAAACTATTGGATCATTCTGAAAGACACGTAAAATCGGGGGCCAAATGATGGTCATACCCCATCTTGTCCTTTAGGGTTCCACGATGGAGATAATTATTTTTTTTGAGGCGGCGAAGCGGAAACAATCATAGGCGATATCTTTGATTTTTTAAACCAGATATTCCTAAATTTAAAAAAAAAAACTATCGATGCATAATCACATATGCATATACCGTATGAAAATTGTATGATACGTGTTATTAATGCATTGTGTCCGAGAACAATAAAATTATTTCAAAAAGTATTTTCACTGACATTTCGAAGAATTATCATTGTCTCCATTTTACTAGAATTTAAGTATGATTTTGACATCGCATGTTGAAATGAAACGTCATACAAGTAACATTGCTAATAACATTACGTCACAGACTCGAGCTGAGATTCCTTGAACAGCGCCAACTGAACACTTTGCTTGGTTAAAATTTCTAATGAATATTCATGAGGGAGTAGTTCAGGGAGTAGTCTTCTGATGAGGGAAATAGTCTCTTCTCGGGGAATAGACAGTTTTATGGTATCAATTTTATATTGTACGGTTAGAGTGTATCTTTGAAGGAGTTAGCAAGATTCCAGCTCTCCAAGTCTAGGACTATGTCTCGAGGCGCAGTCGACGAAAGTAATCCTGGTTGAGGAAAACTGAAATCTTGCTAACTCCCTCAATGATATATATTTTTAAATGTTTTATTATACCGATACAACATTTAAAAAAGAATAGAGGATTACAAATGACGGGGAATTGGCTTAACGACTAACGCACGGGGGGGGGGGGGGGTAGGCCAAGAAATATTAGACCGACATAAAGAAAATAAGAGGATTTCGGATAACGGGCAATTTACTTCAGAAGCAGGGACTAGGTTATTGACTACCGCACGGGGATTAGTCCATTTACAGAGATTTCTAGGGAATTATTCACATTTCACTGCCTAACTTTTATATAGGAAAAATCAATAGAGGTATAGATAGTTTCGATGGACCCAAATTTTGCAAAAGTTACCTACCGTTTGTCGCCATATTGGAGGTCGCCTAGGTGAGTTTTCCTCTTTGTCTTACCAAGTTTAAGAAAAATAGCAGAAATATTTGGTGGAAAATCTTTATTAAATAATTTTTTATTAATAAAGGAGGCTTCCAAAAATTTATATACTTCAAAAAAATAATGATTCCCAATTCAAAATCGCAAATATGAAAAATTTAAAATTGGTTGAAGGAATATGAGCATTAGGACCTCCAGTATGGCGTCCAACGGGAGCTAACTTTTGCTAAATTTAGGTCATTTGAAAACTATCTATAATAAAGAGGTATAGCAGTAGAGGTAATAATAATTATTTTTATCTGCTTCCTATAATTATTTTTTCTCATTGTCACATATAATAAAGTTATTAAATAAAGATTCAAAATGATACAAGAATAAAAGATTTTGATCGTTTACAAAGCGAGAACAATACTTTTACGGATTTTTGGCTCCAATCTCTACTTAGATCGGACGCTTTTAAAAACTAATACTGTTCTAGTTTGTTTGAAAAACATATATATTTGATATATTTTAAACCTTTAGTTCCTTATTATCAATTTAAATTACATTTTAAAATATCTTTAAGTCTTTGAATTTGTAAAATTTATAACTAAATTCATTGTTTTATAATAATTGTGTCAAGCAGCTAGTGATAATATCGTTTTCATGGGGCGTGAAAATCGAGGGCCAGAAAAGAAGATTATTTAATACGCCACCATTCCACCCAAAAAATTGTCCCTGCTAGTTCTTTTTATCTTTGAACTCTGTAATCAATACATGTAATTGTGTCGTCCCCTCGTTCTCAGTTCTTTTTCCGATTCAAATCCTGCTCTACACGTCAACATTGAGTGATGATTTTTTGAGCAGTATTATAGCTCGATATCGCCGGATTTGGCAATTTATTTTAAGAGTGTTTGTGCATATTACCTCATATTTTTGTTAATTGTGATATTAGAGTATTCATTTTTTACACATAAGTACTCATAAAGTTTCTAAAGATATCATTTTTTTCACATAATATTTCCATACGTCCGCATAGCAGGGAAAAAAAGACAAAAAAATGCTGTGAATGCTATTTTAAAATGTCAAGAAATTACCGACCACCGATATTTAATGAACACCCTTTAACTTTGTTTATAAATGCAAATAACATTGGATCCTATTTTATTTACCCGGTAGCCAAAATATAAAAAAAAATAACAATTCCCGACATTATGCAAAAATGGATAATTTTTGTCAGATAGTTCATGAAGTATTTAAAAAAAATTGCTTTTGCTAGGACAACCCTCGTAATTAAAAACATTGTTAATAATATCAGAAATTTTTTCAGTTATCAACAAATTATAGAGCCACATTTTTCAAAAAAAAGTTTGTTGAGAAAATAACAAACTGTCACCCGGAAAGAAAATAATCATGCTCAAAGTCAACAGAAGCAAGACATTATTAAAGGACAAACATTGTTTTCTAAAACATTATTCAAATTGGGGGTATAGCGAAATGGAAAAAGAATAGAAATTTCATCAAAATCAGAGACATTCCGTTTCCTAAGCTGCATGCTAATTCCTCGTGATAATTAATGTAAAACATGATGATTATGGAATAGGAACAAGGTATGGCTTTCATACAAATTTTGCCCTGTGATTTTCTAAAAAATGGAACTGGTGTTAAAGTTGAAAACTTGTACTTTTTAAATATTGAAATTCAATGCTGAAAAATCTTACAAATCATTTTTTTCACATGTGTTTTTAAATGCTAATTATGACGTCATAAACATGTGTATTTTCCAGCATTTTCTGAAAAAGATGCAGAAGACACAAATTTCCAATTTTCTTTCAGATAATATTGTCCACAGGCATCGCCCACAAAAATTATGAGATGTGTGATTTTTCATTGACTTTTGCACAATATATAAAAAAAATTAACGTGGGCGACGGCTGAGGCCACATATTTCTAAAGGAAAATAACCCTTAAAATGTGAGGCTTTTTCTGTTTAAAATTGAGAAATACATTAAATGAATGACGTCATTTTTGCAGAATGGTAAACCTGCATGCTATATTCTTTCCTGATTTATCGTAGTCATATATTTCACTAATATTTAACCCAGTTTCAAAACTTTTGGATGATATTATATTTCTAGGGCACAATAAAGCTCAAACAATGCCTTCTTCTAAAGTTTATTGAATTTGGAGCACAACGTATATGCTTCTTTTTGATTATGAAATCATTTATTTCAAAAGTTTGCATGAACATACAAGATATTTTTAAGGGTAAAAGTAAAAGCTTCTAATTTTTCTGATGAAACATATGGATAACGAACAGTGTTCAAGTTCAAAAACCTATTTAACAATATAAAAAATGAGCAGAGCAGGGACCTCCAAAGCGTCGGGGGTAGGATCAGGTGACATGGAGGAGTAAGCATCCCTCTCGACCGGCCAAATTTGCCCCTCCCCCAACATTTGCTACAACCGAGAGTCATCGGCAAAACCCGCTTCCAACCAAGCGTACAAACAATGTACCAACAATCAGTACGAAAAACATCAGTCAGCACCCGACTCAGCTCTCTTGATCGAAAAGTTGATTTCAAACGAGACAGCCGAAACTGCCGTCGAACCCACCTACCAACTAGTTTTTCAATAATTAACCTCGACTCAGAAACTATTTGCATGCAGAGCACGCTCCTGCGCATCGATTCAACTGAGATACACAACCTACGCATGCAGGCAATGTACTCTCCCCATGGCCGTCATATAAAACAATGATTTATACTGATGATATTGTATGTTCGTAACATAACAGGATATTGTGAATTCTGATATGCAGATCGCTGGAACTAGGCAGGTAATTTTATTCATTGATAACACTCTACTGAAAGTAAATAAACATAAAATACTCATGATTTGTTAGGAGGCCCCCTTCTCAAAATTGCTATTTTTGTAAGCATTGCAACATACAGTGTACACTGTTCGTTGAAATAAAAATACTAATATATAAAAAAAAGTGCATATTTGTATGCTCTACATGTGTGTCAAATTTTATTGAAGTCAGTGAAAAACTGTAGGAGAGAGAGCAATACAAAATTTGCTTACGACAATCACACAGTTGTAAAGCCGAAGTCGAACGGATGACGTACGGACATGCGTGTAATTGTAAAAACTCTTTCTATTAAGTAAAATTGACCAGCAATACTAAAAACTATATGAATGCATGCTTTGTTTTAATAGTAGCACCAATCCTCTGGTTTGGAAACATTTTTTGTAAAATTGTTTGTTTTCAGGGACGAATAAAAGAAGAAAAGCACATATTTTGGCAATTATGGGTCTCAATCGTTGCCATGGCAACCGTGACATCAAATTACTCTACATAATCAAATTCTTTAGGATCTTAAACTTCGGAAAATATATCGGTTACTCTATGTAAAAGTGACTAGAAAATGTATAAAATTCTATTTGAACTTTTTTTATACAATTATGCAGAAAAATTGCAAAATTTCTGGCCGTTAAAGGGTTAAGTCAAATCGTAAGATTTCAAATTGTCCAATTTCCTTGTAATTTCAAGCATCAACATCTGATTTACACCACTTTTAGAATATATTGTAGCACCGTATTCTTGAGGATT
>NW_026938392.1:0-11832 GCF_032062105.1 Saccostrea cuccullata
AATATTTTTGGTAAGAAATGCAACATATTATACTGCATGAATAAGTACAAAACATAATATTTTATATTAATAAGAATAGAGTCTAGAAATAAATCAATGACCCCACGTTTATTTAACAAGTTTGAAATGGGATAATCATGGCCAGTCCTTTATGCATCAAATTTTCCAGGCAAGAGAGACAGATTTAATTAGTTCATATGGAATAATTACATTTTTACACAGAATCTGTAACAGAATCGATGAATAACATTTTCACTGATTTACAAAAAAAATTCTCACATTATCTCATTATAGATTATACGAGGGTCATAGACAATGTAAATTAATCATAACATACCTGATGGAATGACGTCAAAGGGCGGTACAGCAACGGTCTTTAGATCATTATTTCTTGCTTATCTAACGTTTAACCACATGTCCATTGATAAAATTTTGCATCAACACTATTAATTTTCGAAAAAAAAATCCACGGTGATTAGTATAATATATTTGACTCAATGTACACTGTGAGGTAGGTTGACAGTTTAATAAACGGATGACGGTCTCCTATCCTAGTAAGGTTTAACTCTCATAACAGGGAATCAGTGAAGTGAATGAACAGCAATAATCATGCGATTTTGAGTGAAATTAAAGAGCACTAAGTAATTAAAAAGATTTATGTTTTATTTGAAGCTTACATGATAGAAAATTCTTTCAAGTATATCTTACATACATCATTTTAAGTCAAATACCTTATATTTATTAACTCTCCTGGATGAAAAACAGCGTCAATGGCCTATCATGTCTGCCATTTCAATATTTTGTGTTTATTAAAGAAAGAAATAATTATACATATATACATTGTAAGTCTCCACATTCTCTTTGTAAAATAATGGATATTAGCTTATCTGGCGAATACTGATTAAAATTTTACTTTAAGCTGCTTGGTCCGATTCTAATCGCTAAAAATATATATTCGTTTTCTTCTTGAAAAATAATTGTCCATAAATTGTTTCAACTTTTGTCAAATTATATCCCCAAAGTCTTTTTCTTTTAAAAGATCAAAATTCAAAAGTTAAAAAAATAATTTTTGTAAGGTCACACAAAAAATAATCCTATGTTGATCATTGTTGATATCGCGTGATATCACCTTCGAAAAATTAAATTTATCGCTTACATGTTTATCTCATGAAGAACAAACCCGAGCATTTTTTTCACAACAAAGTACATATATTACCTGTACACGGACAATATTTTAGCTCCTTTAAAAAAATCATTTAAAATATCTGATTTTCCTTTATTTTATAAATATGCATATTAATATAAAAATTACTATGGATTATATTCAATTAATTTCTTTATTTTGAAAAGATGTATTATGACTAAGGCTTCTACTAATAGAGAAAAAACCAGAAGTCTCTGTCGAGACTGAAGCTCTACTGGTTTGTACTTATTATATAGCAAAGGAAGAGAAAAGTACTTAAGCAGTTATACTTAAGCAGTTGGGAACTGAAACTTTACAACAGCAATAAATAGGATAATATGATCCTTGATTAAGTCTCATTATGTTCTTAGTGTAGTCTACTTGCATGCCACATTATATTATAATCAGACTAAAACTGTATTTGGAGTAGCATTTTCAGAGTATATAACAGAAATTTCAATTTTTAGTAACCACGGCAACACCGTTCATCGAAATCAAAAACCGATATACAGAATTATGTATCTTAAGGGACAATATCCCTCTGCTCCACATTTCACGACTTTTTTTTTTAAATTCCAAACATAGATTTTCAGCAACAACTATAACATTAAATTCAAATAGAAAATAGTTTGAGGTATGAAGCGTTGCTTACTTTTTCAGAAATGAATAATATGTCAAATCATGATGTGAAGAAAATTTGATATGGTCATTATAAAGATGAATTATTTTTAATCTCACAATTAAATTAGAAATATGAGGTATATATAAAAATAATATTTACTCTCATACCTATCTAATTCCCTTTAGAAAACATACTGAAGCGATGCTTTTTAAATCAGAATATCAATTTGTTTTCTGTGCATGTAAAATAAAATGCATCCATAAACAAGACTTATCGTTCCATTATCGCCCTTGAAATTTTTTTTTAATTAAAAAAAAAATTTTACTTAAATGTTTATAAACAATTCTGCGGCTGTAATTTCTGTACAATTAAAAGACTTACACGTGTAGAGATAGACTTTTTTCCATTTACTCCGTTTAAAGGAACTGAGTATAAATGTTTTAAGTAAACTATTAAAAATAATTAATAAATATACTATCAATAGAACTAGAAATCAACCTCTGAACGATGGGGTAGATTTGCTTGAGTTAACATTAAAATGGTCCTTGTGATAGAGATCTGTCAACTCTGGCATGACAAATTACTGAATTTCATGACAAAATGCCAGCAGAAAGTTATCTTTCTTATCTGTAGAGTTATCTCTCTTATCAGAGTATCAATGAACCTTAATGAAGTCTACTTGTGTGCCAAGTTATATTGAAATCAGACCAAAACTGTAGGAGTAGTAGCATTTTGAAAGAATTTTACAGAAATTTCTATTTTTAGTAACCACAGCAACATCTTTCATCGAAATCAAAAACCGATATAAAGAATTATGTATCTTAGTGTAGTCTACTTGTGTGCCAAGTTATATTGAAATCAGACCAAAACTGTAGGAGGAGTAGCATTTTGAAAAATTGTTTACAGAAATTTCTATTTTTAGTAACCACGGCAACACCGATCATCGAAATCAAAAACCGATACACAGAATTATGTACTTTAGTGTAGTCTACTTGTGTGCCAAGTTAAATTGAAATCAGACCAAAACTGTAGGAGGAGTAGCATTTTGAAAGAATTTTACAGAAATTTCTATTTTTAGTAACCACGGCAACACCGATCATCGAAATCAAAAACCGATACACAGAATTATGTACTTTAGTGTAGTCTACTTGTGTGCCAAGTTATATTGAAATCAGACCAAAACTGTAGGAGGAGTAGCATTTTGAAAGAATTTTACAGAAATTTCTATTTTTAGTAACCACGGCAACACCGTTCATCGAAATCAAAAACCGATACACAGAATTATGTATCTTAGTGTAGTCTACTTGTGTGCCAAGTTATATTGAAATCAGACCAAAACTGTAGGAGGAGTAGCATTTTGAAAAATTGTTTACAGACAGACAGACGGACAGACAGACAGACAGACGGACAGACAGACAGACAGACGGACGGACGACGGACGCATTACCATCGCATAAGCTCTTCTGGTCTCTGACCAGTAGAGCTAAAAATACTCGGGTTTGAATTATCTTCATTATAAGATATATCCGATAAACTTAGTTTTTCAAAATTGACTTCACAACAGATCTTAACTTCCGTCAGGAACTACTGTTTGTCAATAAGGCCATCGTGGCCCCTCCGAACCCCCTTGGGTCATGATTTTAACAAACTTGAATCTATACTACCTGACGATGCCACGACTAATCAGGACTTTGCTATTATTGAGGAAAAGATTTTAAAAGAATGTTCCTATATATTTCTATGCAAAACTTTGATCGGTCATTGTGGCCCCGATTCACGATTTCAACAGACTTGAATCTACACAACCTGAGGATGCTTCCAGAAATATATGACCAATCATGGCTTTGTTGTTTTTGAGAAGAAGATTTTTATACAATTTTCCTATATATTTCTGTGTTAATCGTTGATTGGCCATAGGTTGCCCCACCCTACCCTCGGGGGTCATAATTTGATCAAACTTGAATCTACACTACCTGAGGATGCTTCCATATAAATATGATCAAACATGGCTTAGCTGTTTTTGAGAAGACGGTTTTTAAAATATTTCCTTTATATTTCTATTAAAACTTTAATCGGCCATTGTGGCCACAATAGCGTGAAACTGTAGAACACTCTTTGTTTACGCATATCATTTTGTGACAAGACGTTAGTAACGTATGTCTCTGGTGCGCATGGAAAGCAAACCGCAGAATTTTAAACATTTTTGAATGTTTTCCCATTATATCACAATTATATTTTTGTCTATATGCCCAGAAAACTGCTGAATCACGCCGGATACAGTTATATTACACTAAAAAGATTATATTGCCCTCCAGAACAGTTATATTCCCTCGCCATCATTGTAATCATTATGCATATTAATCAGCCACGTAGCATCGATTTTGAAAGTGGGGGAGGGGGGGGGGGCAGCCAGAAAATTTTTTTTACTCACCTGAAAAAGTTGACAAGCAAAAAATATATATATATTTTCTTTATTTGGAGTTAAAATTAAACCTGTCCCAGCACTTTTTATGTGCCAGAGATCATAATGAATAGATCTACATGTATGTAACAAACTTTGCTCAATATTTTTGGTTTGCACTTGTGTCGAAGCGATTTTTGTGCAACATTTTGTAATATAAATATTAATATTAGTCAAGTGATCAACACAGTCATGGGACAACACAAAAATGCTTTATCATAATACCTAATTAAACTATTATTACATATAGGATTACATATCGAAATTAAAATCTAGCTCAAAATAAAATGTATATTTTTAAGGCATTTTAAGCCTTCGGACAGCCTTATCATAGCTGCGCCAAGGGTGGTCAAGATTTGAATAAAGAACTTGGTTCACTTCCTATTATATTTGGCCCTGGGAATTTCCAAATTTTAAGTTTAAACTGAATCAAAACTATATAGTGGAAATAAATGTTGAATATATGCTAGCTTAAAATATATATCAAAAATTTGAGAATGTGTCCCCGTTTAACTATTTAATGGGGGTCAAAACACGCAAGGAATGCGTATTTCCGGAAAAATCGTTAAAAATCAACTACTTAAAAACATTTTTCAATAGGTGCCCATCATATCACCATTTTGAAATTTTCTCAGTTGAAACAATGGTTAAAAAGCATTCTTTATGCAAAATATTGAGATGGTGATATTGTGGGCACCATGTTAAAATTAACAAAACACGTTTTATTAAGTTAACGAATTTCAGGGCAATCAGACGTAATTGGACCAAATTGTGTCAGTAGCCAATTTTTGAGTAACTTCTTTATATCATTTGGCGGAAAGGGGAATTTTAGTTTGATACCTTGTCTGTGAACTCAGGAATGAGGACGATACATGCCCGCATTGTAGTTTTCTGTGTGATCACCCCCCCCCCCCCTCCTACACATGTACCATATAAATACGCAATATAGCAAAAGTAATACAGGCAATATCTTTAAAATAGATTTATTCTCTTATTTATCAAGTTCAATATTGCATATTTTTAAATTGTCTGTTTGGGTCATCTTATAAAAATATAAAATCATTGAAAAAAAAAACCATGAAATTTTACTACTTTCACTTTCGCGTCGTTGTAACCAGGCAACTGTACATAGTCTGGGAATATTTCATGCAGCGATAACAGAGTTCCGAGAATGTGACGCAGTCATACAGTTTTTACAGGTGAGTAAAAACATTCCTTTTGCTTGAAATTAAATCTATAACAAACTTATTAGTGTTATTAGCATGCTTGTAAAACTCATAAAGTCAGACTTTTAGACCGTGCGGTCTACTACGGTATATTATTAGCTTCAACTAGAAAGGCCTAACAGTATCATATACACTATACCGCGGTCCATTATTATCTTTTAAAAGAACCACTGTAAATAACAGCAAATCAGCTCTAACATTTTTAATGTCAGGGGTCATCGCTTCGAAAACATGTATAAAAATAAAAATTATTTTTAATTCAAAATTAAATAAAGTTTACTTATTGATTTGTCTTTGTGCACAATGTAAAAAAAAAAAATGAAAATACTAAAAAAAAAAAAAGTATCGTTGCGTCACACGAGGAGTGAAGTTCGCGGGAATATTTCACGAGACTTGACAGACTGAAGGTCGGATTCCATGCAAAGATGATTTGGTAAGTTTTAGAATGTAACGCAATCTAAAGAAAGATGTTTATGCAGATACGTAACCTTATGTGTAGTAAATAATTGTAGAATATTCGGGTGTAAGATCTCGAAGATCCTGGTACCTGCATATTAATATCAAGTGTCTATTTGAGGTCTTGTTCGAATTTCCTCTAGCACCAAAATTAATTTTTGAGACAGAGCCAATAACTTGTAATCTATTATCTATATGATCAGATACAAGAATTATATACAAGCATCACAGGCTCCTGAAGTGTTAACTCCCTCCCCACCACACACACACATTTAGAAAAAAAGAAAGTTGCTTTTTTAAATTTAAAAAAAGGAGACTTCCTATGTCAAACACAGGTCACCAATAATTTGTTTAATGCAAGTTGATTATACTTTATGTGACTTTTAGAAACTGGTCATACACCAATAAGCATCAACGGATTGTTTAAAATTTACCATGGGTTAATAACACCTGCATGGTAGACCTGTGGTAACATTTTTTTTATTGGGGGGGGGGGGGTCTACATGAAAAACAGACTTCTATGAAGATAACCACAAGTCTATATATCTAGCTTAGGTTTTTCTTTTTTCAATTTATAGAAATTGCTGTCTATACAACCAATTGTCAATATAAAACGATGGCCCATTTTCTTCCTCCCCATTCATTCAAAAACTTACAAAAAATAAGAGAAGGGGTGTAATTAGTCCACCATAGTCACAGTCACTCAATATGGTAGAGCACCTGACTTGTGATGCAGAGGTCCCTTGTTCAATTCCTGGTCCAACCATATATTTTCTACTTTTCTGTTACAGATTTAGTGTCATTGACAACCCTTGGAATTGCAGGTTAAAGTCCTGCCATGGAATAATAAGAACTTAATTGGGTTGTCAGGGGATGTGCCTTTGAGGGTAAAGCCAATTTTAGGAGGATGAAATATAATGGCTTGAGACAGTCAGAGATATTGGACTAATGGTAGCTCAGTAGACAGAGCATGGCTTACATATGATATTGATTAAATATTTTGATAAGTCACTTGCCCATTTCACTTGCCCACCCTTAAAATTCACTAGCATCGGGCAATGGGATTTTTTCATCTTTGCATTATTCTCTTTATTGCTCTGCAAAGTTTCAAGTCCAACTGCTACCTTTCCTTTGTTATGAGTAAAAACCAGTAGAGCTACAGTCTTGACAGAAACTAACCAAGTGATTAAGTTATGTTGAATATAGGCTTCCTCTTCCAAAATTGTGAATTTCATGGCCCCAGGAGTGAGGGTCAGGGGTTCTAGTGGCAGGGTAGTGCTATATAGATTATATAGTGAAAATGCATAAATTCTTTGATCTGTTTTGTAGATTATATAGTGAAAATGCATGAATTCTTTTTTCTGTTCATGGGCATTGAATAACTAACCAAGTACATAGCTATGTTGAGTAAGTCTGCTTCTCCCAAAATTGTGAAGTTCATGGCCACAGGGTCAGGGGTTCTAGTGCGAAGGTGGGGCTATTAAGATTACAGCAAAACACGGTTATAACGATTATGGAAGTCACTTAGACCTGTGAAATTACTTCGTTATATCCGTAATTCATTAGATTTATATATATCTGGGGATTCCAGATGACTTTGCTATATCCGTGAACTTGCAATATCCGTGTTCGTACTAAACGAGTTTTACTTTGTATAGTAAAAAAAATGAATTATTTCTTTGAGAATTAATCTTCTTCTCTGTTCCTGAGTATAAGATAAACTAACCAAGTACATAGTTATGTTGAATTGCCTCTCCCAAAATTGTGAATTTAATGGCCCCTGGGTTGGAGTTTCTGGTGTTAGGGTGGGGCTTTATTGATTGATATTGTGAAAATGCATAAATTGTTCAAAAATCTTCTTTTCGGCACTTAATTAGGTATTAAACCAATGAACTATCCATGTACATAGTTATGAGGAGGAAGGATGTCTCTATGAGATTTTTGAATTTCACAGCCCCTGGGTCAGGGCTTCTTGTGTTAGGGCAGGGCTCTAATGTTTATATAGTGAAAAGGCATGAATTATTAGCTCACCTGAGCCGAAGGCTCAAGTGAGCTTTTCTGATCACATTTTGTCCGGCGTCTGTCTGTCCATCTAGCTGTCTGTCTGTAAACTTTTCACATTTTCAACTTCTTCTCAAGAACCGCTGTGCCAATTTCAACCAAACTTGCCACAAAGTATCCTTGGGTGAAGGGGATTCAAATTTGTTCAAATGAAGGGCCACAACCTGATTCAAGGGGAGATAATTGGGAATTAATGAAAATTTAGTGGCATATTTTAAAAATCTTCTTCTCAAGAACCACTGGGCCAGGAAAGATGAAACTTATGGGGAAACATCCTCAGGTAGTGTAGATTCAAGTTTGTTCAAATCATGACCCCCGGGGGTAGGGCGGGGCCAAAATGGCCGATCAAAGTTTTACATAGAAATATATAGAAAAATTCTTTTCTACTCAAAATCTTCTACATCAATTAATGAAAAATCCTATTATTACATCAAATATTATAATGGGAGCATGCTCAGGTAATTGTAGATTTATATAAGTTTGTTCAAGATGACTTTGCATGACCCCCGGGTAGGGCGGGGCCAAAATGGCCTACCAAAGTTTTACATAGAAATATATAGGAAAATTCTTTTAAAATCTTCTTCTCAAGAATGACAAAGCCATAATTCATCATATTTATATGGAAGCATGCTCAAGTAGTGTAGATTCAAATTTCTTCAAATCAAGGGTAGGGTGGGGCCAAAATGGCCGACCAAAGTTTTTAAAGATATATATATGAAAATTCTTTAAAAATCATTTTCTAAAAAATAGCAAGTCCATGATTATATGGGACTATATGGATTTAAACTTTACAATAAAAAGCCATTTTCTACTTTTTCCTACCCTTAGTGCTCAGGTGAGCGATGTGGCCCATGGGCCTCTTGTTTGAAAATCTTTTTCTTTGCTCCTGGGTATTATGCCAATGATCTCATTACATATTTATGATGAAGAAAGAAAATTTCCAGGCCCCTGAGACAGAGGTACTTGGGGGGGGGGGATACATAGTCTGAAAATTTAATGCTTTGAAATCTGCACTTTGGTATTTATCAACAACATGATGAAATAAAATTGATAAAATTTCCAAAATTTTGAAAAGATATGGCCCCAGGATCAGTGGTTCCCTTTGAATGGGTTGCACAACTGATAAATGAAGATGCATTTTCTCTTTGTTACTCTGATCTACCTCTGAGTATTAAGTAATCAAAGTAAGCATGCTAAGTGTATGTATAGTTATGATAAGCAATGGTGCCTCCTTTGAAATTGTGAATTTCATGGCTTCTGGATTAAAACATGAATCAAATTCAATTTTTGGAATGTTGTTACATGATATTCAGGTGACCTATAAAGCCCATGGGCCCCGTGTTCAGATTTTCAAATTAAGTTGCATATACAGTATATTTTATGTAATAATTAAATGTTAGTACAATATTGATTCTAATAATAGGGATTTGTGAATGCTGTGAAATCTTAAATATACATGATTGTATGCAAGCAGTTAGCTTCTAGCTGGCCTAAGTGCACAGAAATTCAGTTAGCTTTAAAAATTACTGTAACAGTAGATTTTCTATTCCATTAAATATAGCTGTTATATATTCGAAATTTATTGTTTTTACCAGAACCTGCAGATTTTGTGGTGATGATTTGTGTGTGGTTTATAAGACAAAATGAGACAGTTTTACTTTTAAAAGCATTGTGATGATCAGCAAGGGTGCCTCTTTTTAAAATTTTTGGTCTGAGGTTCTGATGTTAGGACTGGGCTCTACTGATTATTTAGTAAAATACATTATACTTCATTGAAAGTCTCCTCTCTACAGGGTATTAGGCTAATGATGCATTGTATAATGATGAAATAGGGTACCTCTTCTGCAATTTTGAAATATGTTGCTCCAGGGTCAGGGGTTTACTAGGTGGGACTCTTTTGGTTACTTATTTAAAGCAGAATGCATTTTTTAAAATCTTTTTGCTCTTGGGTATGAAAGCCCTGCATTTTCTCAAAGTTATATGCAAAGATAATTTTTTTGAAAATTAGATCAAATTTCAAGGTCACAGAGTAAAAAATCAACTTATTGATATTTGGAAAAGTCTTATCACAGGTAATAAACACACATAATTAGCCCCTTCATGGTAACTCAGTACTGCTCTTCTGCAGGGCAAATTAATAAGGTTTGGTGGAGATTTTATTGATAGATAATTTATTGACGTATTTTAAAAAATCACTTTTACATTATATTTCAGCAAAGTGTATCATTTTGCCCTGCAAAAGAGCAGTACCACAGTTATTGTGAAAGGGTCTATATGAAAGCCCTTACTTTTCTCATTTAAAAGTTAAGACAAATTCATTATATTGACATTTTTGAAAAGTAGGTCAAACATCAAGGTCAGGAGTAAAAAAAAATTCTAGCATTTTTGGAAAGGTCTCCTCAAGGTTATGAATGTACATGTAAAATATGTAACCCTTATCTTATCTCATGTCAGACCAAGGTTAAAGTTTTTGTGACAATCTGACAGACCAACAGACAGTCTGAAAAACAAATGCGATCTAACGATCCCCTTGCTTTCGCAAAAGTAGGGGCAATATAATGTAGCACTCTAAGTAAAACCTATGGACATGCAGTACGTGTCTTTATTGTTTATCAAAATGTTTGAGTCTGTACAAAAATCTAGGGTATGTTGCATTGCTAAACTTAAACATATTTTTAGTTATAACGTTAATCTCGTTATAACGATTTTCTCGTTATAACGAGTTAATCTCGTTATAACGAGTTAATTATCTCGTTATAACGTTATAAAGTTAATTTTTCTCGTTATAACGAGTTAATTTTCTCGTTATAACGAGTTAATTTTTCTCGTTATAACGAGTTAATTTTCTCGTTATAACGAGTTAATTTTTCTCGTTATAACGAGTTAATTTTCTCGTTATAACGAGTTAAAAACTTATCTAAAGTTGATATATCTAAGTGATAGAAAGTATAGTAGTTTAACATATAAAACCGAGTTGATTAAGTTTGTTTATAGTGTTAATGATAAAGATTTTTATTGAAAAACAGCAAACTAGTTTATCATTTTTTTTGTCTTTCGAGGGGTTGTACCTGTATTCTGTTTATGTATAAACGATGCAGTTGATTTGTATTGTATACTTAAAAGACCGAAGACAAATACATGTACATATACAAGTATACGGAAACATATGACTGCCTCTTGATGTTGTTGTTATGAGTGGGCAGTAGCCCCCGAATTTTACGCCCATGGCCTCATCGCTGATGTCTCCATATCCCCCTTCTTCAAAACATTTCTGACTCTCAAAATAATATATATCACACTGTAAGTGTAATATATGTTGCATTAACACCGGCGTTAGCTTCCTATTATTATGTATTAATTTAGGTACTAAGACATTGGTTATGAAAGCTAATATATCAGAAAAATAAGTGTCCTTTATCGGAGAAAGTTGTCATAAATAAATTGCCAAACTTTGAAGCAAGTACATTTGGTAATAGATCTTTTTTTATATTGTGTCCTTGGAGACGTGTAAATGTGTAAATAAAGATTGCTATACTTAGAAATTAAAATTGCAACTTTTTATCAATTTTAAAGTGAAGTATGACTGATAATTATCAACTAAACATCAATGGCATTAAAACTACAGCCATTTTTAATTCATAACTAACTCGTTATAACGAGATAATTAACTCGTTATAACGAGATAACTAACTCGTTATAACGAGATAACTAACTCGTTATAACGAGATAATTAATTCGTTATAACGAGATAACTAACTCGTTATAACGAGATAATTAATTCGTTATAACGAGATAATTAACTCGTTATAACGAGATACTAACT